>NW_027362764.1:492807064-493077064 GCF_046119375.1 Phyllobates terribilis | reverse complement strand
AGGATAGAAAGTGTAGAAGCCCGGTGGCAAAGTGATCCAAGTACTGGCGGGAGGAGCCTGGAGGGCGATACACGACTGCCACTCGCAGGGAGAAGGGTTTAAAGAGTCTGATGGTGTGCACTTCAAAGGAAGGAAACATGAGTGAGGGAATCGGGGGGATGACCTGGAAGGCACATTGTGAGGAAAGGAGCACACCAACACCTCCACCCTGTCTGTTGCCAGGTCTGGCGGTGTGTGAAAATTTCAGCCCACCAAACGAGAGAGCAGCAGCAGCGGTGGTGTCTGGCTGATGAATCCAGGTTTCTGTGATAGCCAGAAGGTTAAGGGAATTAAAGAGGAAAAAATCGTGAATGTAAGTTAGTTTGTTACACACAGGCCGTGCGTTCCAGAGAGCACAATGGAAAGCGATAGGAGAGGGCATGCACTGAACGTTAATAAGATTAGCAGGGTTTCTATATGCAGCTGGAGGAGAGTAATGTATGCTAGTGGAGGGGGTCCCAGGGTTGGGGGAGATGTCACCTGCGACAAGTAAAAGGAGAAAAAAGAGAAAGAGCAGGTGGTGCAATGATTTGTATGAACGTTTTGAGTGCTGTATGGAGGTATTGGATGGTTTGCAGTGGGTGAGAAATGTCAGTAGAGCCTCAGAGTTATACATGGGAGATGGGAGAAGGGAGGGGTGAATATAGAGAGAATGCACAGAATGTGTTAAAGGGCGGGTGAGTTGTGAGGAAGCAGAAGTGAAAACAAATAAAAAGCAGATTGATAAGACTAATGCATAATGCAGTATGACTGACCGAGAAGCATGGTTGTATGAATATCTTATGAACCTTACCTGTCTCCTGCCCTATCCAACTGCCATTGTATAACTGCACTTTTAACTATTGCACTTAAAATCTATTGCACGCGTGACCCCGCACACATGCTATCCCGAGCCAGAGCTGAATATATATGAAATGAAATGTCTGCTAGAGTCCAGCACCAGTTGGTCATACTGCGTAATTAGCCAATTAGCACAAGGCCAGAGCAGGCAATGCTATGTAAGATAAACACAGAGGCCATAAAACAGTGAAATAGAAGGCTTTGAACACTTTAAAATAGAAACAAGAAAACAAAAAAGACAAAAATACACAGGAGCAAGGAATTAAATACCATGGAAAAATGTTGCTAGAGAATATGACTCTGTTCACACTTATCAGACAGCACACAAACGGATGGATGAATTAAATACCTGTGAGAAGAAGAGGAGAGTGGAGTATCAGCTTCATGTCATTGTATAACTGCACTTTTAACTACTGCACTTAAAATATATTGCACACGTGACCCCTCACGCGTGCTATCCCGAGCCATAACTGAATATATATGAAATGAAATGTCTGCTAGAGTCCAGAACCAGTTGGTCATACTGAGTAATTAGCCAATTAGCACAAGGCCAGAGCAGGCAATGCTATGTAAGATAAACACAGAGGCCATAAAACGCTGAAATAGAAGGCTTTGAACACTTTAAAATAGAAACAAGAAAACAAAAAAGACAAAAATACACAGGAACAAGGAATTAAATACCATGGAAAAATGTTGCTAGAGAATATGACTCTGTTCACACTTATCCGACAGCACACAAACGGATGGATGAATTAAATACCTGTGAGAAGAAGAGGAGAGTGGAGTATCAACTTCATGTCATTGTATAACTGCACTTTTAACTATTGCACTTAAAATCTATTGCACGTGTGACCCCGCACGCGTGCTATCCCGAGCCAGAGCTGAATATATATGAAATGAAATGTCTGCTAGAGTCCAGCACCAGTTGGTCATACTGAGTAATTAGCCAATTAGCACAAGACCAGAGCAGGCAATGCTATGTAAGATAAACACAGAGGCCATAAAACAGTGAAATAGAAGGCTTTGAACACTTTAAAATAGAAACAAGAAAACCAAAACAAAAAAGACAAAAATACACAGGAGCAAGGAATTAAATACCATGGAAAAATGTTGCTAGAGAATATGACTCTGTTCACACTTATCAGACAGCACACAAACGGATGGATGAATTAAATACCTGTGAGAAGAAGAGGAGATTGGAGTATCAGCTTCATGTCATTGTATAACTGCACTTTTAACTATTGCACTTAAAATCTATTGCACGCGTGACTAGAGATGAGCGTTGTTCTACTCGAACTGTTCGCCAATCTCAAATTCGAGCTGTTTTGGGCGGTGTTCGAGCCGTTCGGCGAACACGAACGATTTGAGAAAAATTCGGCTGTTCGAGGTTATGTTCGATAACTGTTCGTGCACCAAAATCATAACTGGATTTTTTCTCAGTAATGATGAAAATTAATGTTAATACGCAGTTTGAGTGTACAGCGGGGTGGGGGGAGGGGCAGGGGATGGATCTCTGCAGGAACAATGAAGATCTCCATTTTTTTTTCTCTTTCCCGCATTTGCAGTGGGGAGGTGCAATCTGTCAGCCTATCAGCAGCGCACACACGGAGCGAAGTGCTTTTTTTCACACAAGCAAGGGCATGTGTCATTGGCAGTGTATGTCACATGTCCTTGCCCTATAAGACCAAGCCATTTTCCCCGTCGCCACCATTTTCTCACTGCTGCAGCTGCGTGTTAGACGGCACCGCTGTTGCTGTGTGCGCTATACCTTGTTAATTTCAAGCCAATTTTCGCACAAATATACAGATAGCTTGGGAGTAGGGAATAGTTGTGATTGCAGTCCTTTTAAGGACTAGGTTACAGCATTTCCTACGACTTTTATCAGGGAGGTCTGTGCTCTTAAATAGATAGGTTGTGGGAGTAAAGACTAATTGTAATTGGAGTCCTTTTCAGGACTAGGTTACATCAGTTCCTATCAGTTTTTGCCAGGCAGGTCTGTGCCAGTGCTGTGCAAGTTTTTTTCACAGCATTTGGCTGAATCTAGCAAAGCTAATCCTTTTTGGCCTATTGCAGAGTGTGTTAGTCAGTGGAGTAGCCTATCTGTGCTGCAAGATATACCACCTGTGTATAGAATACCAATTTTTTTACTGCACCTAGTGAAGTAAAATCTTTTGGGCATAGCATCATTCTATTAGTCCATCTATACTGACCTCCATCAGGTTGCAAATTAAAACTAATTTTTATCTGCATCTACAGTACCTCTGAAAAAATATTTGGGCTTCTAGCTGTGTGTGGGACTTGTTGTATTAGTCCATCTATACTGACCTCCATCAGGTTGCAAACTGAATATATTTTTTTCTGCATCTACCTCTGAAAAAATATTTGGGCTTCTAGCTGTGTGTGGGTCTTGTTCTATTAATCCATCTATACTGACCTCCATCAGGTTGCAAACTGAATATAATTTTTTTCTGCATCTAGCTCTGAAAAAATATTTGGCCTTCTAGCAGTGTGTCGGACTTTCTCTATTAGTCCATCTATACTGACCTCCATCAGGTTGCAAATTAAAAATAATTTGTATCTGCATCTACAGTACCTCTGAAAAAATATTTGGGCTTCTAGCTGTGTGTGGGACTTGTTGTATTAGTCCATCTATACTGACCTCCATCAGGTTGCAAATTAAAAATAATTTTTATCTGCATCTACAGTACCTCTGAAAAAATATTTGGGCTTCTAGCTGTGTGTGGGACTTGTTGTATTAGTCCATCTATACTGACCTCCATCAGGTTGCAAACTGAATATATTTTTTTCTGCATCTACCTCTGAAAAAATATTTGGGCTTCTAGCTGTGTGTGGGACTTGTTGTATTAGTCCATCTATACTGACCTCCATCAGGTTGCAAATTAAAAATAATTTGTATCTGCATCTACAGTACCTCTGAAAAAATATTTGGGCTTCTAGCTGTGTGTGGGACTTGTTGTATTAGTCCATCTATACTGACCTCCATCAGGTTGCAAATTAAAAATAATTTTTATCTGCATCTACAGTACCTC
Source organism: Phyllobates terribilis (assembly GCF_046119375.1). Taxonomy (NCBI): domain Eukaryota; kingdom Metazoa; phylum Chordata; class Amphibia; order Anura; family Dendrobatidae; genus Phyllobates; species Phyllobates terribilis. Next base: position 493,073,135 of record NW_027362764.1, on the reverse strand, counting down.
TGAAAAAATATTTGGGCTTCTAGCTGTGTGTGGGACTTGTTGTATTAGTCCATCTATACTGACCTCCATCAGGTTGCAAACTGAATATATTTTTTTCTGCATCTACAGTACCTCTGAAAAAATATTTGGGCTTCTAGCTGTGTGTGGGACTTGTTGTATTAGTCCATCTATACTGACCTCCATCAGGTTGCAAACTGAATATATTTTTTTCTGCATCTACCTCTGAAAAAATATTGGGCTTCTAGCTGTGTGTGGGTCTTGTTCTATTAATCCATCTATACTGACCTCCATCAGGTTGCAAACTGAATATAATTTTTTTCTGCATCTAGCTCTGAAAAAATATTTGGCCTTCTAGCAGTGTGTCGGACTTTCTCTATTAGTCCATCTATACTGACCTCCATCAGGTTGCAAATTAAAAATAATTTTTATCTGCATCTACAGTACCTCTGAAAAAATATTTGGGCTTCTAGCTGTGTGTGGGACTTGTTGTATTAGTCCATCTATACTGACCTCCATCAGGTTGCAAACTGAATATATTTTTTTCTGCATCTACCTCTGAAAAAATATTGGGCTACTAGCTGTGTGTGGGACTTGTTGTATTAGTCCATCTATACTGACCTCCATCAGGTTGCAAACTGAATATATTTTTTTCTGCATCTACCTCTGAAAAAATATTGGGCTTCTAGCTGTGTGTGGGTCTTGTTCTATTAATCCATCTATACAGACCTCCATCAGGTTGCAAACTGAATATAATTTTTTTCTGCATCTACCTCTGAAAAAATATTTGGCCTTGTAGCAGTGTGTCGGACTTTCTCTATTAGTCCATCTATACTGACCTCCATCAGGTTGCAAATTAAAAATAATTTTTATCTGCATCTACAGTACCTCTGAAAAAATATTTGGGCTTCTAGCTGTGTGTGGGACTTGTTGTATTAGTCCATCTATACTGACCTCCATCAGGTTGCAAATTAAAAATAATTTTTATCTGCATCTACAGTACCTCTGAAAAAATATTTGGGCTTCTAGCTGTGTGTGGGACTTGTTGTATTAGTCCATCTATACTGACCTCCATCAGGTTGCAAACTGAATATATTTTTTTCTGCATCTACCTCTGAAAAAATATTGGGCTTCTAGCTGTGTGTGGGACTTGTTGTATTAGTCCATCTATACTGACCTCCATCAGGTTGCAAACTGAATATATTTTTTTCTGCATCTGCCTCTGAAAAAATATTGGGCTTCTAGCTGTGTGTTGGTCTTGTTCTATTAATCCATCTATACAGACCTCCATCAGGTTGCAAACTGAATATAATTTTTTTCTGCATCTACCTCTGAAAAAATATTTGGCCTTGTAGCAGTGTGTCGGACTTTCTCTATTAGTCCATCTATACTGACCTCCATCAGGTTGCAAACTGAATATATTTTTTTCTGCATCTAACCCAGCCAATAGTTTTGGCCTAATACCACAGTTTGGCCACTCAGCTCTGCTCGGTTACCATCCATTGTTTTTTTGTGCAAACAACTCCAGAGTTGTGAATTAGTTAACCACCAAAATGAGTGGAAAAAGGCCTGCTGCTGGTGGAAAGGGGAATAGGCGTGTTGGGAAGGGGAAAAAAGGTTGTGTCCGTGGGGTAGGTGTTAAAGCAACAGTAACATCTGCAGAAGAAAGACCATCTTCCAGCCAAACTAAAATGTCTACTTCTTTTAGCGGACAAATACTCCAGTCCTCAAAGGTGTCACCCAAATCGCACTTGCTTCCTCACAGCTCCCAAATCTCCAGCTGCCCGTCTGAGTATGAGGTAGAACAGATGGTTGAGTCTGCAGAGCTGTTTACTCATACTATAGCCTGGGAATCAGAGGTCGACTCCAGCGCTTCTGTGAATCCAGACGAGGAAATGATCTGCACTGATGCCCAGAATCTTTATGAGTCGGATCCAGGACCAGACGCAGAAGGTTCTGACCATAATCTAGACCCTCATTCCCAAACTGTAACTCCTGTTGGTGGAGACAATGAGGAAGACGATGATAAGACTCAAATACCTGATTGGAGCGACAACTTTAGTTTTTTGTCAGGGCAGGAACAGGTTGGCTCTGAGGACGACGGGTGTGATAACACACAGGGTGATGATGATGAGGTTGGAGATCCCACTTACTGTCAACCCACAGTCAGCCAAGAGATGAGGTCAGCAGAGGAGGTGGAGGAAGATGCTAGTGACGACGAGGTCAGGTTGCGCCTTCCTGGACAGAGACGTAGTACTGGAAGCACGTCAACAACTGCATCCTCAAACACAACTCTGCCTCTCACCACAAGTCGTGGTGGCTCTTCAGGTCGCATGGGTGCTAAGCCTTGCATAGCCTGGGCATTTTTTCAGATCGATAAAGATGACCCAACTCGTGTTATCTGTAACATTTGTCAGCAAAAGCTAAGTAGAGGCCAAAAAATACATAGTTTGAGTACTTCATGCATGAACCGGCACATGGACATGAAGCATAAGTTGCAGTGGGAAGCTCAGTGTGCTACAATGCGGCCTAGCCGGCCGGGCCAACCACCGTCTGCCATATCTTGTGCATCCGCGGCCTCTTCATCCTCTGTGACTGGGGGGACTGCAGTCACACCTGTTTTGGGGCGCAGACCTGCCACCTCTTTACCCGCAACAGCCAGCGTGATTGGCAGGTCATCATTTTCTTTGGAGGTGGTAACAGCAGCTGGTGTTGAGCGCTGTCCGACATCGATAGCACCACCTTTGGATCAAGGCAACCTAACATGTCCGCCTGCATCTTCCTCACAGACCGGCAGTTTGCCGGGGACACCCTTATCAACCCCGTCTAAGCACAATAGCCAGCCCTCGGTCCCTCAGATGTGGACAAGTAAAAGACCATTTCCTCCTAGCCATGAGAAAGCTAAGAGGTTGAATTTCACCATCTGCAAGCTCTTGGCTACAGAAATGCTGCCTTTCCGCCTGGTGGACACAGAGGATTTTCGAGACCTTATGTCCATCGCAGTGCCCCAGTACCAGATGCCCAGTCGGCACTACTTCTCAAAGAAAGGTGTGCCTGCGCTCCACCAGCATGTCGCACACAACATCACCGCTTCTTTGAGAAACTCTGTGTGTGACAGGGTGCATTTCACCACAGACACTTGGACGAGTAGGCATGGACAGGGGCGTTACATGTCGCTGACTGGGCACTGGGTAACTATGGTGACAGCAGGACAAGGGGCTGCTGTCCAAGTCTTGCCGTCCCCACGAGTTGTGCGTCAATCCTCTTTATGTCCAAGTTCCTCCACTGCTTCTGCCTCCTCAACCTCCTCTCGGTCTTCCACCTGCACCCAAAGCCTGTCTGGTCATGCCACAAGCTTTCTAACTGCGCAGAAGGGATCCTGCACACCTCCTTACTATGCTGGCAGTAGGGCTCAACGTCATCAGGCGGTTTTTACATTGAAATGTCTGGGAAATGTGAGTCACACAGCTGAGGAGTTGTGGTCAGCTCTGGAGAACCAATTTCATGAATGGTTGTCTCCACTGGACCTGAAACCAGGGAAGGCCGTGTGCGACAATGCTGCAAACCTGGGTGCGGCCCTTCGCCGGGGCAATGTCACACACGTGCCTTGTATGGCTCACGTGTTGAACCTGGTTGTCCAGCAATTTTTAGCCCACTATCCCAGACTAGATGGCCTTCTGCAGAGGGCACGGTCGCTGTGTGCTCACTTCCGCCGTTCGCATCCCGCAGCTCAGCGACTTACATCTCTACAGAAGTCGTTGGGCCTGCCACTTCACCGGCTAAAATGCGATGTGCCTACCCGGTGGAATTCAACTCTGCACATGTTGCAGCGACTGTGGCAGCACCGACAAGCCCTGGTGCAATACGTTCTGACGTATAGCCTGGGCCAACGAGATTCAGAGGTGGGGCAAATCACGCTGGAGGAGTGGTCTCAGATCAGGGACCTATGCACCCTTCTGCACAGTTTTGAAATGGCGACGAAGATGTTTAGTGCTGACGATGCCATTATCAGCATGACTATTCCGGTGATTTACATGCTGGAGCACATGTTAAACAGAATTCGGAGTCAGGTGGTGGCACAAGAGGAGGTGGAGGAAGTAGAGGAGGAGGAGTTGTATGCGGAAGGGCTAACATCTGCAAGGTCCAGACGGTCGGCAGCACCAAGGCGGCAGGCATGTGAGGGTGGGGGAGATGGTTTTACCAGGGCGCATGGTAGCAGCCAAACTAGTGAGGAAGGTGCAGGAGCCCAGGAAGAAGTGGAGGACGAACTGATGGAAGACTCATCAGATGAGGGAGACCTTGATCACATTTCTGTTGTGCGAGGTTGGGGGGAGAGGACAGAGGAAGGAAGCATGATTGTTACCTCGCCACCAACACAACAGGGACTTGGTGCTCCTGGATGCGCAACACACATGAGTGCCTTCTTGCTGCACTACCTGCAACATGACCCTCGAATTGTGAGAATTAGAAATAATCCTGACTACTGGGTTGCCACACTGTTAGATCCCCGGTACAAAAGTAAATTTGCAGAAATTATTCCTGCCATAGAAAGGGATGCACGCATGCAGGAGTATCAGCAGAGACTGTTGCAGAATCTTACATGTGCTTTTCCACAAAATACCAGTGGTGCACGTAGTGAATCTCACAGTTCCAACTTGCCAACCGTGGGACCGTCAAGTGTTCAGCACTCAAACCGTAACAGAACCACAGTATCTGGTGGTAACATCAATTTTGCGGAATCATTTCACCACTTTTTTAGCCCATCCTTTGCAAGGCCACAGGAGACAAGAAGTCTGACACATAGTCAACGCCTAGAGACGATGGTACATGAGTATCTCCAAGTAAACATTGAAGCCACGACTGTGTCACTGGACCCTTGCTCTTTTTGGGCTTCCAATCTGGATAAATGGCCGGAGCTAGCCACTTACGCCTTGGAGATCTTGTCATGCCCCGCAGCCAGCGTTCTGTCTGAACGTGTGTTCAGCGCTGCTGGTGGTGTGCTGACAGATAAGCGCACGCGGCTCTCCACTGATAATGTAGACAGACTCACGTTCATAAAGATGAACAAATCATGGATCCGAAACGACTTTTCTACCCCTGTGTCATCCTGGGGAGAGTAAAAGCTTGATGATTGTTTAAAATCACCCTACCAACCGTTTTAAGCTTTCAAATTACTAATCATGTTTATCTGTATCTTGACTGGAAAATAATTTGGGCTTTGTAGCAGTGTGCAGCACTGATCCTATTAGGCCATCTATAATAAGCTCCACCAGATTTAAAATTAAAAATAATTTTTAGCTGCATCTAGCCCGGAAAATAATTTTGGGGCTCCGAGATGCGCAAGACACATAAGTGCCTTCTTGCTGCACTACCTGCTGCATGACCCTCATATTGTCAGAATTCGAAGTAATCATGACTACTGGGTTGCCACACTCTTAGATCCCCCAAACTTTTCGATCAACCTTTTCATTTTAATAAAGACCAAAAAAATGGTCATTTTTGAAATTATAAGCATTAGCAGGTTGTTAGAAACTGAAATCAAACAGTTTTCAACTCAAAACTTTATTCTAGGTGATGTTACATTTTCACATAGGACCCCTTGTTCGAAAGGAGCTTCTGAACTCTCTCGTCCATTGAATTTGTCAGGTTTTGGATGGTTTCTGCTTCAATTGTTTTGCATGAGGACAGAATACCCTCCCAGAGCTGTTGCTTAGATGTGAACTGCCTCCCGCCATCATAGACACTCCTTTTAATGATGCTCCAAAGGTTCTGAATGGGGTAGAGGTCAGGGGAGCATGGGGGTCACACCATAAGTTTGTCCCCTTTTATGCCCATATCAGCCAGAGATGCAGATGTTTTATGTGCAGCATGAGATGGTGCATTATCATGCAGAAAAATGATCTTGCTGTGAAATACACGGTTCTTCTTCTTGAACCATGGCAAGAAGTGCTGTTTGAGAAAATCCACATACATTATGGAGTTCATCTTTAGCGCCTTCAGGGATCCTAAAGGGGCCGACAATCTCTCTCCCCATGATTCCAGCCCAAAACATTACTCCACCTCCTCCTTGTTGGCGCTGTAGCCGTGTTTGCGTGGGGTGTCCATCAACCAGCCATCCTCCACTCCATCCATCTGGACCATCGAGCGCTGCACGGCACTCATCTGTGAACAAAACAGTTTTGAAATCAGTCTTCATGTAATGTTTGGCCCACTGGAGCCGTTTCTGCTTGTGTGAAGTGGATAGAGGAGGTCGACAGGATGGCGTATGCACAGCTGCAAACCTCTGAAGGACCCTGCAGCTTGTTGTTCGGGGGACGTTGGAGGCACAAGCAGCTTCAAAAACTTGTCTGCTGCTATGACAAGGCTTTTTTGCCGCTGCTCTTTCAACCTGACGTAATTGCCTGTAGGAAAGAGTCCTCAATTTGCCCTTATCAGCACGCACACGTGTGTACTGTGAATCAGCTACATACTTCTTGATTGCCAAGACACTTCATCCTGATCATCGCACAATGTTGATTGTAGTCATGCCTTGACCTAAACACTCCACAATTTGTTGCTTCTCAGCAGCCGACACATCCTTTTTCTTTCCCATTTTGGCAGAAAATGTAGGCTGCTGAATAATGTGAGAGAGCCTTCTTAAGTAGTCTTGCCTTTCATTGGACACACCTGCCAAACTAATTAGCACTGGTGTCTGCAATTGCTTACAGTGATATAAAGAGCCCTGACACACATCACCGTCAATGAGTTTAACTGACAAACAAACAAATTCTTCCCTTATCACTCCTAAACACTTTTTGCATAATAATTTGGAACACAGTGTACATGTGCTTTTCCACAAAACACCAGTGGTTCACGTAGTGAATCTTACAGTTCTAACTTGCCAACCGTGGTCTGTATGGAGTTGTTCAATAAAGGGCCCAAAATTAAGATAACATAGATGGGAGAGGTCTCTATGAATAGGAATTCCTAAGTATTTGATACCCTGTGAGGGCCAGGCAAAGGGAAAGTTGGACTGGATGGAATCCTATATGGATTTGGGGAGGGAGACATCGAGGGCCTCAGACTTCGCTGCATTGATTTTAAAATTTGACCATGTAACAAAGTGATCTATTTCAGCCATAACAGCATGGATGGATATATGTGATTGAGTGATATATACTAGGACATCATCAGCAAATAGAGAGCACTTGTACTCGGTGCCTCCCACCTCAATCCACCTAATATTGGGGTTATGGCGAATTGATGAGAGCAGGTGCTCCGTCACTAGGATGTATAAGAGAGGGGACAGAGAACATCCCTGCCTTGTCCCATTGGTGATTGTGAAAGGTGATGAAAATGTTCTGACGCGCCCCCTGGGCCTTGGGACACCCGGAGCCGGACCCTTTTTGGTGGATGCTGGTGGTTGTAGTCTCCGTGGCGGCAACCCGGTTCCGTGGCTCAGGGCGGTCAAACCAGTGGCGGAACTATTTATGTGGTTTTGATGTTTAAATGTCCGACTACGCCACCCGTGGATTGCGGTCAGAGTGAACCGCCGCTCCAGGGCAGACCGCTGAGGCTGGTGTTGTGGGTGCAGCAGAGCGTAGCATAACTCCCCACGGGAGGAGTATAGCCTCAGGGCAGTGTATGCGGAGGATGGGGGTGATGGTGCAGGGCAGCAGCAGTAATGACACGGAGTCAGTGATGCAGTCCAGGGCCTTTACTCACAGTTCTTATTATCCAGACCACGTCTGCAGGTAACGGCTGCCCACGTCGTACTGTGCTCACCAGGTGAGGGGCTCAGACAACTCCCAGATAACTTTGGAGCGCTTCACAGGACCCCCTTTGTGTGTCCTTTGTCTGGCCTTTCTTACCAACCCTTCTGTCCGGCTGCCTCGGGCCTCCTCTTGGTAAACTTGGCGCCAGTTTCCCTGACCCTATGTGGTGCCTTCCTAGCGGGTGTAGCGAGGGGCTGCGCCACATAAAATGTCACAGCCTCCTGTTTCTAGCTGAGGGTCGTTTCCTGCCTCCACTAGTTTCGGGGACCGGTCTCCCCCTTTGGCCTGACCCCTCCACGCAGGTGGATTCTGGCGTGCGGTGGCGACTCGCCCGTCCGCACCCCTGAGATCCCTTCGTTCCTCGTTCCTGGAGCCTTCTCCGCTCCTCTTCCTTCCTTCTCCCTCTTCCAGGCCTGGGCCTCTGTTACTAGGCCCGCCTCCGGAGCAGAGCTCATGCAGAGCCCCTGCTCCCTGCCACTTCTGCTCAGACTTCTCTGCACTGAACTAAGATGGTGCCCACCTTTTATACTCCCTTCTCAATGCACCCAGGAACTGCTTCCTACCTGCTCCTGCACTACAGGGTTCCCCTTCCTCAGTGTTCCCTCCCCCCACTCCAGCCAGGGACAGGGACTGTCGTGCCCATCTCAGGGGCATATTGGTCGCCCTGCCCCACGGCAATGTGGTGTAATGCATGCAGGTGTCGGGTCCTGATCCACACTACATCCTTACCTGAGAGTGAGATATCACACCTCTAGGTGAGGTGCAATACCTCTGTAGCAACCGAGCCCTCAGGGTGCTACAGTTCCATTTATCTTCAGCCTAGGTGACGTATTGCGATACAGGGCCGTGATTTTGGCTATAAAAGGGTCCCCTAGACCCCTACCCCAAGCTTTTTAAGAGAATCATATATGGCGTGCCAGGAGACTCTATGGAATGCTTTCTCAGCATCCAACGAGAATATCTAATTACAAATTTTTAACTGCATCTAGCCCAGGAAATACTTTGTGCCTAGTAGCAGGGTCTGCTAGTCAGCGGATTATCCCGGCTGTTAAGCAAGCTACACCACCTGTAGTTTGGACACTTCATTTTTTCAAAGGAAATGCTTCGGGACCACGGGATACTCAGTGAAGAGCATCAGGAGGCACCCCAAGGCATAGGGGCTGGGACTGGCAGTAGGATGCCTTGCGGTGGACAGCCGAGCTCGATCCTTATAAAAGCTTTTTAACTGCAGCAGCTTTAGTGGACGCTACTGGAGCTGGAATTACGCGGCTGCTGGCATGAGACTTGCCCTCCAATAGATCCTTGTAAATGGATTTAAAGTGTATTCATTCAAATTAGAAAGACAATTTAAATTAAAAAGCTTAGAGCTGCCTCCACCACAGGGGGGCTCGCTCGACCCACCAGCGGACAGGCACCAGTATTGGGAGAGGGGGGCTGGCCATCAGGGTTCACCGCGGCTCTGGCACAAACCCGGCGACACGGAGGTGGCACGGGCAGGAGCGGACTGGCCGTGTCGGCTTCTCACTTTTTGGATTTTAGAAGGGCATGACATGCCTATATCTGTGTCTCCCCCTCCTTTTACTCCTCCACCTCTTTTATTTTCGCATGACTATATGTACTTGTCACTTTTCCATGTGTTAGTTATGTCTTCTGAGCAGTTTGTCAGCTTTTGGACACCTTTGAAGGTGTTTTCTATGTGTTTCTATGTGTTTTTGTTTGCCTGCCATTGGTTTTAACGGTGTTCGAAGGTGTTCGACGAACAGTTCGACGAACAGTTCGGCGAACACACGGGTGTTCGACGAACCGAACCGAACTCGAACACTACGGGGGTGGCTCAACACTACGCGTGACCCCACACGCGTGCTATCCCGAGCTAGAGCTGAATATACAGTACAGACCAAAAGTTTGGACACACCTTCTCATTTAAAGATTTTTCTATATTTTCATGACTATGAAAATTGTACATTCACACTGAAGGCATCAAAACTATGAATTAACACATGTGGAATTATATACTTAACAAAAAAGTGTGAAACAACTGAAAATATGTCTTATATTCTAGGTTCTTCAAAGTAGCCACCTTTTGCTTTGATGACTGCTTTGCACACTCTTGGCATTCTCTTGATGAGCTTCAAGAGGTAGTCACCGGAAATGGTTTTCACTTCACAGGTGTGCCCTGTCAGGTTTAATAAGTGGGATTTCTTGCCTTATAAATGGGGTTGGGACCATCAGTGGTGTTGTGCAGAAGTCTGGTGGATACACAGCTGATAGTCCTACTGAATAGACTGTTAGAATTTGTATTATGGCAGGAAAAAAGCAGCTAAGTAAAGAAAAACAAGTGGCCATCATTACTTTAAGAAATAAAGGTCAGTCAGTCAGAAAAATTGGGAAAACTTTGAAAGTGTCCCCAAGTGCAGTTGCAAAAACCATCAAGCGCTACAAAGAAACTGGCTCACATGAGGATCGCCCCAGGAAAGGAAGACCAAGAGTCACCTCTGCTTCTGAGGATAAGTTTATCCGAGTCACCAGCCTCAGAAATCGCAGGTTAACAGCAGCTCAGATTAGAGACCAGGTCAATGCCACACAGAGTTCTTGCAGCAGACACATCTCTTCAACAACTGTTAAGAGGAGAATTTGTGCAGTAGGACTTCATGGTAAAATAGCTGCTAGGAAACCACTGCTAAGGACAGGCAACACGCAGAAGAGACTTGTTTGGGCTAAAGAACACAAGGAATGGACATTAGACCAGTGGAAGTCTGTGCTTTGGTCTGATGAGTCCAAATTTGAGATCATTGGTTCTAACCACCGTGTCTTTGTGCGACGCAGAAAAGGTGAACGGATGGACTCTACATGCCTGGTTCCCACCGTGAAGCATGGAGGAGGAGGTGTGATGGTGTGGGGGTGCTTTGCTGGTGACACTGTTGGGGATTTATTCAAAATTGAAGGCATACTGAACCAGCATGGCTACCACAGCATCTTGCAGCGGCATGCTATTCCATCCGGTTTGCGTTTAGTTGGACCATCATTTATTTTTCAACAGGACAATGACCCCAAACACACCTCCAGCCTGTGTAAGGGCTATTTGACCAAGAAGGAGAGTGATGGGGTGCTACGCCAGATGACCTGGCCTCCACAGTCACCAGACCTGAACCCAATCGAGATGGTTTGGGGTGAGCTGGACCACAGAGTGAAGTAAAAAGGGCCAACAAGTGCTAAGCATCTCTGGGAACTCCTTCAAGATAGTTGGAAGACCATTTCCGGTGACTACCTCTTGAAGCTCATCAAGAGAATGCCAAAAGTGTGCAAAGCAGTCATCAAAGCAAAAGGTGGCTACTTTGAAGAACTTAGAATATAAGACATATTTTCAGTTGCTTCACACTTTTTTGTTAAGTATATAATTCCACATGTGTTAATTCATAGTTTTGATGCTGTCAGTGTGAATGTACAATTTTCATAGTCATGAAAATACAGAAAAAGCTTTAAATGAGAAGGTGTGTCCAAACTTTTGGTCTGTACTGTATATGAAATGAAATGTCTGCTAGAGTCCAGCACCAGTTGGTCATACTGAGTAATTAGCCAATTAGCACAAGGCCAGAGCAGGCAATGCTATGTAAGATAAACACAGAGGCCATAAAACAGTGAAATAGAAGGCTTTGAACACTTTAAAATAGAAACAAGAAAACAAAAACAAAAAAGACAAAAATACACAGGAGCAAGGAATTTAATACCATGGAAAAATGTTGCTAGAGAATATGACTCTGTTCACACTTATCAGACAGCACACAAATGGATGGATGAATTAAATACATGTGAGAAGAAGAGGAGAGTGGAGTATCAGCTTCATGTCATTGTATAACTGCACTTTTAACTATTGCACTTAAAATCTATTGCACACGTGACCCCGCACGCGTGTTATCCCGAGCCAGAGCTGAATATATAAACAATATTTTACCTCACAAAATGAATCAGCTGCGATCCCCTGCTGTAATGTGTGTATTGTCTTTTACTTCCTCCCCTGTCCAGAAGCTGTGGTATGTTCCGTACACGGTCAGACACAGACATTTTTTAAAATGAACTTTTGTTCGTGGGAAAACCCCTTTAATGTCCATCTTTTTTTCTCAACACGTTTTTTGCGACCCTGTTGACTATTTTCATCAAAACTTTTGATGATTCTGTGATCACGCCCCAATATCTTAGCAATTTCAAGAGTGCTCCATCCCTCTGTAAGACTTTTAATAATTTTTGACTTTTATGTCAGTTAAATCTCTTTTTTGGCCCATTTTGCCTGAGGAAAACAAGCTGCCTAAAAATTCTGCACACATTGATAAAGGGCATTGATCTCCTTAGGCCGTACCCTTCCTCGTTACACAAACACACATCACCTGATATGCTTCATCCAATAAGAATTCAAGTTTATACAGCTTGGAGAATGAAAATATGCATAAAAATGGTGATACCAAAACACTCACTTGCCTAATAATTGTGCACACAGTATAGTCATACACATTGGTAACTGGTTATTTCCCACGAAAAGAAAGAATTGGACATGTTGCAATCCAACATGTATGATCCATAAAATATTGTCATCAGGGAACCAAAACACTTATTTTTTTTTCATAATAGTTGCCCAAGACAAAATCTACATGTAATTGCTAATTGGTGGCTGAAAAAACACAATACATCAAAATTTCAACAAATCAACTTTTCTTGATTATTTCTTTGAAAGAGCTTGGTCAAGTATGATCTGTGATCTGCTTAAAGGGAACCTGTCAGCTGATACATGCTGCCCAAACGGTGGTCATAGTACAGCCATGTATGTTTTTCTCTGAAACGCTGCAGCGTTTCAGAGAACAACATACTTATAATAGCCGCCAGGGACCGAGCCACACTAGTTGTACAGACAGGTCCCCGGCGACTTCTCCCTGCCAGTGACTGGGCAGCATGGATCAGCTGACAGGTTCCTTTTAAAAGCTTTAATCCCTTAACTACCGCCGTAACGCATTTTTATAGCGGTCATTAAGGGTACTTACTCCACAGCGCCGTTAAAATGCGTCTCTGTGGAATAAGTGAATAGCGCCGCCCGGCCACGGCGATTCCTGTGTGTGTCAGCTGTATATGACAGCTGACACCCTGCAGTATCGGCTCCGGATGGTCTCGATGCTGATCGGGCTGATTAACCCCTTATAATACTGCTGTCAATCGTGACAGCGGTACTTAAGTGCTTACCAGGGGGTCACAAGACCCCCTTAGTAACCATCGGACCCAGCGATGAGAATCCAATGGTTACCATGGTACCCTGAGATCATGTGATGATCCCAGGTTATGGTAGCCTGTGAGATCCAGCAATAAGCTGCATCTCACAGGCACAGTCAGTGAGTTCAGTGACTCACTGACAGGTCTCATACACTGCAGTACAGGAGTACTGCAGTGTATGAGATCAGCAATCAAAGTGAAAATCACACGTCCCATAGTGGGACATAGTGAAAAAGTAAAAAAAAAAAAGTTAAATAAAATATGTAAAAAAGTAAAAAAACACACAAAAAGTGCAAACAAATCACTATAATCCGTTTCGCAGCTCAAAACGCAACGTTTGTGATAAAGCAAAAATAAACGAAAAAACGTACACATAATTGGTATCACCACGTCCAGAACGAACCGCTCTATAAAACTGTCACGTTATTTAGTCCGTTTGGCGAATGCCGAAAAAAAAAAAAAAAAAAAACGCTAAAAATTACGCTTTTTCATCATACTGACTCATAAAAAAGTGAATAAAAAGAGATCAAAAGTCGTATGTAAAAAAAAAAAAAAAAAAAACGCCAAACCATCCCGCATAAAACAAGCCATAATATGGCTGATTTGGAAAAAAAAAAAAAAAGTTACAGCTCTCAGAATGCGACAATGAAAAATCAAGTTCTTTTTTGTAAAATACTGTTTTTAGTCTGTAAAAATAGCAAAGCATAAAGAAAAAATATATAAATCTGGTATCGCTGTAATCGTACCGACAAATCAGTCTTATCACTTTTACCGCACGGCGAACGCTGCAAAAAATAAAAAAATAAAAACAATAACTGAATTGCTGGTTTTTGTTCATTCTATGTCCGAAAAATCTGAATAAAAAGCAATCAAAAAATTACTGTGATCCAAAATGGTACCAAAAAAAATCTGCAACTCGTCCCGCAAAAAATAAGCCCTCATACAGCTCTGTTAGCCAAAAAATAAAAAAGTTACAGCTCTTCGAATATGGCGACGAAAATAACTACTTTTAATAAAAAAAAGCATTTTTACTGTGTGATAGCAACAAAACCTAAAAAACCCCATATAAATCTGGTATCACTGTAATCGCACCGACCCAAGGAATAAATCCGCCTTATCACTTATACTGCACGGTTAACCACGAAAAAATAATAAGAATTATTCTGGTACTGCTGTCTATTTCTTCATTCTGCCTCCAAAAAAATCAGAATAAGGCTCGGCTCATGTTTATCCTGTGCTCTCCACTGAGCGCTTACATTGGGGTTTCCGTATACATTCACCAAAACCGTAAATCAGACAAAAAACCCAGATGGCGCCACTCACTTATGAGGCGGATGGAGTCACTGTGGACTGGTCTCTGTTCCGGCAGCGTACCATTATTTTAGGCCTTTTTTTAGCACACAAGTGTGGACGACCACAGATCTGTGTGCACATAAAAAGATGGAGACCACCGGAGCAGACGTCAAACGGACTCCAAAGTGTCTCCATCTGCCTCTTTGTGGTGGGTGGTTCCGTCGGGGGTTTCTTCTGAATCGAATTTTTGTGAGATTTACATGGAAACCCCGCAATAAGTGCTCAGCGTAGATTGGGGATCCAGTCTTATTCTGGAAGCAGTCGAAAATGATGCACCCCAAAACATTACCAATAAAACCTCTAATTTATCCCACACAAAACCAGCCCCCTCTCAGGTCCATCATCTGTCACAGGGACTACAGGGGGTCCCACATTAGTGGTGGAACATAAACTCTGGAAAAGCAACATGGCCCCACCCCCTCAAATAAAATTCAGTGAATTCTGTGCTCCCAAATCCAAATGCCCCCTCCTTCTGAGCCCCACTGTGCCTAAACAGCAGTAATCGGCCACATGTTTTGCTTTATTGTAGCGGGTAGAGCACTTAATTTACGGGGTGTGTGTCAATAGGAGAAATGTGTAACATACCTGGCAACGTCCTTGCATAGTGGTCCATCTCCCACTGTGCAAGAGCGCGCACTTGATCTCCAGTCCAGTCTGCTAGCCTGGCTTCCCTTCATGCTGTCTGCTTGCCTCTGTTTCTGCTGCTTAAGGGCGGCGCCCGATCACTTCCTGCTTCTTGTAGCTGCTGCAGGCACACCCCTTGTGCGTCCTCAGCCTATTGCTGTCTGTCACCTGGTATTTAACCCAGCTCCTCCCTGGAATCCATGCCTGAGCATTGTGCTCTGTCAGTTGGTTTCCGATCACTGATGTGCCAGGTCCTGTCTATGTTTCCTGCCTTGCGGTATCAGTTCCCGTGTCTGAACTGTGTCCTGTCTGAACTATCTTCTAGCCTGTTGTCTTCTGCCTATCCTAGAGGCTGTATTTCCAGGCCAGTGTGAACACGCTCCTAGCCTGTTCTTTCCGCCTTCTAGGGGCCGCATACCTAGACCCATTCCTGTATCTTGCTGCTGTGTCTGTTCTTGTCTGTATACTCTCCTAGCCTGTTACCTGTTTTTCTCTATGTCCGTATCTTCCCTTTTCCTGCAGAATCTGATCCCGTACCTAACTCTTACTCGTTGTCTCTGTACTCCTGTTTGTGAGTTTAGAGTCCACTCGCTACTTCATTGCAAGTATCCTGTGTGTACCTGGTTCTGCCTTTCCCTTCCAGTCTGTTCCGTGTGAACAGAGCCCTGTCCCCTCTGCTCTGCCTTGCTTACCGCTCCGGCGGTTCTCGCCCGCTCTGCCCTGTCCACCGCGTCTGTGGTTTCGCTTTGCTCAGCCCTGTCCACCGCGTCTGCAGTTTCGCTTTGCTCAGCCCTGTCCACCGCCTCTGCGGTTTCGCTTTGCTCAGCCCTGTCCACCGCGTCTGCGGTTTCGCTTTGCTCAGCCCTGTCCACCGCGTCTGCGGTTTCGCTTTGCTCAGCCCTGTCCACCGCGTCTGCGGTTTCGCTTTGCTCAGCCCTGTCCACCGTGTCTGCGGTTTCGCTTTGCTCAGCCCTGTCCACCGCGTCTGCGGTTTCGCTTTGCTCAGCCCTGTCCACCGCGTCTGCGATTTCGCTTTGCTCATCCCTGTCCACCGCGTCTGCGGTTTCGCTTTGCTCAGCCCTGTCCACCGCGTCTGCGGTTTCGCTTTGCTCAGCCCTGTCCACCGCGTCTGCGGTTTCGCTTTTGTCTCCCAGTCTGTACTGGACCCTACCCAGCCTGCGCTCTAGTCTGCCTGTTCCTGTATTCCCCGGTGTGGGTCAACAGCCGTGTCTGGAGTCTGACCTGGAGTAGACCCTGGTCCCTCTGCTCGGTTCCTCCCTGGTGCACTGGCGTCGTATGCCGTTGTGCGACCTTGGTCGGATCGGGCAGATACTTAGTTACGCCCCTCCAGGCACTCTCCGGTTCATGGCACAGTGGAAGCACTAAACACGCACACGCCAGTCAGTCCGGGCGTGTGCATTACAAAATGTATGGGGGCGCTAAAATATATGGGGGCACTAGCCTTTATGGGGCACAATGTATGGGCACTAAATTGGCATATTTGGAATTCTGAAAAACCCACAAG
The DNA here is from genome assembly GCF_046119375.1 of Phyllobates terribilis. Lineage (NCBI taxonomy): Eukaryota > Metazoa > Chordata > Amphibia > Anura > Dendrobatidae > Phyllobates > Phyllobates terribilis. The sequence continues at coordinate 493,056,629 of NW_027362764.1, read as the reverse complement.
AAGCAAAATGAAAATACACCCTGCTGTAAATAAGTGAAAAGCAAGTGCATTTAAATAAAATAGGGTTCTTAGTAACACTGTTTTTGATCAAAAATAGTGTGAAAGCTATCCCATCAGCGACGAGGTGAACCCGTTCGGGATAGAACCTACTCTGTCTAATATTAAAAACCTTACCATGTGTCAAAGTTGACCTCTGTGTGAATAAGGACAGACTGAGGCTCCGGTCCCAAACTAGGAACACCAGCCAAGGGAAGCTTTTAAATGTGTTGTTGTGGGTTTTTAATATTAGACAGGTTCTATCCCGAACGGGTTCACCTTGATCAAAAACAGTGTTACTAAGAACCCTATTTTATTCAAATGCACTTGCTTTTTATTTATTTACAGCAGGGTTTATTTTCATTTTGCTTCTTGTGGGTTTTTCTGGTTCATGGCCATTGTGAAACATGCATTTATGTGCTGCATGTATACCATTTTAAACCAAGCTCAAATTTTGTGTTTTTTTTTATATTTGGAATTCTTCAGAATAAAGCTTGGCGTGAATGTTACATAATAGTCACTGCAGCAGTAGATGAATTCATTGAGATGTGTCATTTCTACAATGAGGTCACTTTTGGGTTTTTTATGCTGTTCTGGCACCTTAAGGGCTCCGCAAATGTCGCCCACAAACTATTCTACCAAAATCTATGCTGCAAAAGCCAAATGGTGCTCCTTCCTTCTCAGCCCTGACATGTGGCCTAACACGAATTTCTGATGACATTTGGGGCATCATCGTGTTTGGGAGAAATAGCATAACAAATTATAGGGCCCTTTTTCTTCTATTATCCATGGCAAAAATTACAAATTTAGGGCCAAAACTACATTTTCGTGAAAAAAATGAAAATTTTCAGTATGACGACCTAAAGTTATCAAATTATGTGTAGTATCTGTGGGTTCAAAATGCTCACTATACCCCTGGATAAAATCCTTGAGGGGTGTAGTTTACAAAATGGGTTAACTTGTCAGTGTTTTCCACTGTTTAGGCTTTCCAAACGCCACATGACATCCGCAGACCATTCCATCAAAGTCTGTGTTCCAAACGTCTCTCCTTCCTTTCCAAGCCCTGCCGTGCGCCCAAACAATAGTTTTTCCCTACATATAGGGTATGTCCGTACTAAGGAGCAATTGCATAACAAATTTTGGGGTCCATTTTCTCCTGTTACCCTTGCTAAAATAAAAAAATTGAGGTCAAAAGTATATTTTTGTTTAAAAAAAAATTCTTAATTTCATGGCTCTACATTATAAACTTCTGTGAAGCACCTAGCGGTTCAGGGTGCTCACCACACATCTAGATAGGACTGAAGTAAACTTTTTGTGAAAAAAAGTTAAATGTTCATTTTTTCTTTACACGTTCCTTCAGTTCCTGTGAAGCACGTGAAGGGTGAATAAGCTTCTTGAATGTGGTTTTGAGCACCTTGAGGGGTTCAGTTTTTAGAATGGTGTCACTTTTGGGTATATTCTGTCACGTAGACCCCTCAAAGTCACTTCAAATGTGATGTGGTCCCTAAAAAAATGGTTTTGTAAATTGTGTTGGAAAAATGAGAAATCGCTGGTCAAATGTTAACCCTTATAACTTCCGAACAAAAAAAAATTTTGGTTCCAAAATTGTTCTGATGTAAAGTAGACATGTGGGAAATGTTATTTATTAACTATTTTGTGTGAGATATCTCTCTGATTTAAGGGCATGAAAATTCAAAGTTTGAAAATTGCTAAATTTTCAACATTTTTGCCAAATTTCCATTATTTTCACAAATAAACACAAGTGATATGGAAGAAATTTTACCACTATCATGAAGTACAACATGTCACGAAAAAAACATCCTCAGAATCAGTGGGATCCGTTGAAGCGTTCCAGAGTAATTACCTCATAAAGTGACAGTGGTCAGAATTGTAAAAATTGGCCCGGTCATTAAGGACATAATTGGCTCCGTCCTTAAGGGGTTAATTTTTTTTGTAACTTTGTGATATCATCAAAATATAAACAGTATATTAAAGATAGTAAAAGGGTTGATGTTTTTCAAGATTTCAAGTCAAATCCTTCAAAAATTAAGAATATAAACCAAACATCATTCTTATAGAAACCTTAAAAAGGATATCTTGACTTGAATCTGTAAAAAATAACAAGCCAATTGATAACTACTGGGTCCAGGCATATAACTCCGTAGTCTGCATCCGCACAGGAAGTGGAGAAGTCACCATTACACCAGCTGCAGAAATGCTGCAGCCTATGATTGGCTGCAGTGGTCAGGGGATGTTAAACAGCACATCATTGGAAAAACATCCGATGACGTGCTGCTCAAGTAACCTAACCTCTGCAGCCAATCACAGGATGCAGTAAAAGTCCTGCAGCTGCCGGAATGATGACGTTTCCATCTCCTCTGCCAGCACAGACCATGGAGCTGGATGCACTTGATCCAAGTTGTTATCAGTAGATGAGTATCAATTCGTTATTTTTTTCATTTTTTACAGATTCAAGCTCTTGGGAACTTTTTTTTTGCACAGACAACCCCTTTAAGCTAAATATAGGATGCATTAAATGTTACCCATATGTGACCTCTAGGGGACGTTTGTTTTTCCAAGTGCGGAGGAAATGATGTTATAGTAGATGCGAATAGCTGTGAAATCAGACTGTAGCATGAGTCATATTTGTAAGAAGGCTATTTATGTTATCAGCCCATGGGGCCATTGGTTTTATTATCATATATCTTGGGCCATTGTGATTCAGAACAAGCAAATAATCGCTATAGGCATGGTAGCGAGACACAAAGACATAACTTGTCTGTGCCACCATGAAAACTTCTAGGTTTCTATTTTGACACCATGCGTTTAATATTTTTTTCCTGTGCTAGCTCTAGATTTCAAGAAGAATAAAATAGCTATTCTGTTTTTGTCATGTTTCTAGCAAGATAATTACTACAATTTTAATGTGTAGCTGACCTCATAAATGACATATTGTGATTCATGACTAATAAAACCAAATTAGTCTAGCACACCTGTCACGACTCTGTCGGGTATCCCCGGACCAGTGGCTCCTTCCCTGTCCCTAAAGCTAGGGGAGCCCTAGCTGGCCCTGCTCCCCGGATTACTTCTGAATAGAGATGAGCAAATATTTAAATATTCAGTTCGGATTACGATCGTCAAACTTGCAATATTCACCGAATAATCGCCGAACATAGCCGAACGCCATTGGATTCAATGGGGGGCAAAACCAAACGCATACAGAACAGCTTCAAACGAGCCCAAAAGCTGCCAAAACACATCAAATTAGGGGCACACGCCAGGAATGTGGCCTCAATTGACCCACAGTACAAATTTTATAATTGCACAGCAGCAATCAGCCATGGGCCATACATGAGGCATCAGGGTCTGGGCCAGCATTTACAGTTTTGAATTGAACTTCAAATTAAGACGAGGTGGGTGAGGGATCGGTGTAGGTCTGCTCTGCTGGGAGCCCTGATACCTCAAGCAACAGCTCAACCTGCTTTTATGCTCAGCCACACTCAGATGGCAGAAAGATCAGCTTCATAGATTAGTATTGGTACAAAAATTTAAGGATAGTAACACGGGTAGTTGACTGAAAGTAAGTGGAGGCCTGCCGGTCTGGGAGACCTACTGCTACAGGAAACACACATGAAGGAGACCCAACCAGGAGTCTCCCCATTTCCAAAAATTAAAGGCTGACACCACCAAAGTGGCATCAATTTCACTACAGTAGAACTAGTATAATTAGGACCGACACCGCTTTCACTACAGCCAACCCAGCAGATGGAGACCCAACCAGGAGTGTTAACATTTCACTAAATTAAGGGCTGACACCACCAAAGTGGCAACAATTTTACTAGAGTAGAAATATTATAATGGGGACTGACACCTGGTGTTCCCAAACCGGTAGATCTGGTTGACATTTGCGATACGAAGTGAGGTGAATTTTATTGCTTTGACAAGTTTTTTTCCATGGCTATTGATATACAGGACTCAATGACTGTGAGGAGGTCGTGGATAAGAATGTATGAAATGTAAGGAGAGCAACTTCTCGTATTAACGAATCCTAGGAGATTAATTAACATGCGCCATTAACAACTTAGAAGAATAGCGTGTTACCACCAGCAGTAATTCAAAGAATGAAAGATCTTTCTCTCATTCTCCTGTTCATTTACTCTCCTTTTCAGTTGACAGGTGAGGCGAGGTGACTGAATTTATGCAGGTTCAGGAAACAGCCACAGTACCTCACTCCTGAAGGAGTAGTTGTCTTTCACAGGAGATCTCAATATGTTATCAAGTCTCTGTGGATTACAGCAAGGCAGATGGCCAGGCAAGCAGGGGGTTGGTTGGGATGTGCTGTACTCACTGTCCAGAAAGTACTTGGTCGGTATAGAGACAGATAGAAGGAGCAGAGAATGTCAGGAGACCAGCAGATTTGGTCTAGGGGCCGAAAAATGGCCCTTGCGAAGCCTGAGATCAGTCCTAGCCCCAGCCGTCAGAAGGAATCAGCAGGCAGGTGATTCTCAATGTGCAGTGTGCTTGGCTGCAGCTGAGGTGGGTCAAGAGTGCCAGGGATGTTTCTGGAAAGACAGACTTTCTGTGTTCCTTAGGCCTCAATATGGCCGTCACCAAGCAGGCAGTGTTGCAGTGCAAACTATGCACTAGGACCCCGGGGCTATGAAATATTCGGCTACTGTGGAAGACCAGAACTTCTAATATAGATAGCTCTTGTTTTCAGCTGGCTTGAGGAAGAGGAGGTGAGGATTATAGCTGGATTGATCAATCATCCATCTGAAACTCTTCTAAAAAACAGCCATGCCAAATGCCCTGCCTCCGGAACGCTAGCATATATCTTTTTAATTTCTCTCTACATAGGCAAAACTTTACATTTATTGCTCCTTTTATTTTCTCTGCTTATAAAAAGGGGCCAAGAGTATCCGCACTCTTTATAAATAGATGTTTTTCAGTGTATAATTAGTGCAGTGTATAGCTCACCATGTTAATAGTGTATGTTCTTAATCTTCAGATTATTGAGGCTGGATTGGTGTCATTCTGACGCTGCGTGAAAAGATTAATTTCATTATATTAAACACTGGAAAGCTGCATTTAGAAATAATGTTATCGACTCATACTGTAGGCTCCATTCTTATATAGCTATTTATTAAAGTAACTGTAACAGCTTTATAAATAATGTAATGGATGGTTTATTACATTCTCTATTTTAGATGAGACCATTCACAACTGCAAATATTTCACCCAGCCTGGAAACACAAGGAAGACCAATTAATATAATGGCTGATGAATTGCTGCAAACATTCTCATAATCTCAAATATTATGAATTTCCTTAAGACATTAAGCCTATGTGCCCACGATGCAGAAATGAAGCAGAAAATTTCTGCAGCGTTTCCGCATGTTTTTGGCAGTCAAAAACGCTTGCGGATTTTACACGCGTTTTTGCAGCGTTTTTACATGCGGATTTGACTTGCGTTTTTCAAATGCATTGGGACCTCAAATCCGCATACAGAAACTCACAAATAATGGACATGCTGCGGATTTTTCCGCGAGGAAAATCCGCTGCGGAAAAATCTGCAGCTTGGGCACAGAACATGCAGATTTTCATTGGGGATCATGGGGCACGGACTACCAAGCGTTTTGCAAGCGTTTACGCTGCGGAAATTCCGCATCAAAAACGCTTGAAAAACGCATAGTGGGGACACAGCCTTAAAGGGAATCTGTCACCATACTACCCTATCTAAGAACAGCATGATTTAGGGGCAGAAACCCTGATTCCAGAAATGTGTCACTTACTGGGCTGCTTGCTGCAGTTTTGGTAAAACTGTTTTATCTGCTGCAGATCTATCAGTTCTCTGAATGCTAAGCTGTGTATAACCCCGCCCACATCACTGACTGACAGCTTTCTGTGTGCACTGTGCATAGGCAGAAAGCTGTCAATCATTGGTGGGATGGGGGTCATACAAAGCTCATGATTATGGAGGATTACATGACAGCAGGTTTATTAGTCCTCTAGGGATAATCTATCTCTGATAAAATAGTGATTTTATCCAACCTACACTAAGCAGCTTAGTTAGTGACACGTTGCTGGATTCAGGGCCTCTGTGGCAAAAACCTGGTGACAGAATCCTTTTAAGTAATTTTATACTACTCATAGACACACTTGTGTATTCTACTAATAGACACATTTAATGATTCTCATGATCTCTCCATCTGTGGAGTGGATTACAAGTTCTTCAAAGATCTTAAGTTAATATCAGAGCAGAGACGTAGCTAAGGTTCAGCTCAGGAGGCGTGGGGGAACATCTGAGGAGGCCCCTAACCATGTAACCGTGTGTACAAATACGGTGGCGCAGCCTAATCATACTGTAGGTATAAGGGAACTTCAGCAGATGATTATGCTGTTACTGAAAATGTCTATACAAAGATTAACACTGATAATACCGCCACATAGTAACCATGACTACCCCCAGATGAAGGCACGCCCGCCGAAATGCACGTAGGGGATGTGGCACCATCGTTTGGCAAATCTGCACACATGTAAATTCCATTGTTCTATCATGTTTATACTTACCCATTATTATAGGTAATTGTCTAAGCGGTACTGCTCTCACTGACAATGTTTTTTTGCGCTTGGCATTTTACTAGTATTATCGCAAGTCAGTATATTTTTATCAAGTAGGATAACCGCTTAATGTCTACTACTTATGGGCTTGTTTTGTATAGATCATGTTTTTAATAGCAATCATGTATGCATGTCATTCTATGGTGCCCCTTTTTGGCAATAACCACTAAAATTTGATAGCCATTTATACTGTCTTTTCAGTTTTTTTATATTCCATCAATAAAGTAACTTTTTATATTTACCATCAGTTCTTGGGACATCCGTTTTTTCTTTTTTGTTTTCATAGCAAACAAACAGTGATAGATACCAGTGTTGCAGAACACATAAGAAATTATAGTACAGCTAAAGATAGTGACTTACAGCAGACGATCTTTCTGATAGATTCACTCATTTTTCCCGTCTCTTCCATCTGGCCCAGACCGATATCACCACTTCTCCAGCAACGACTCATCTGCAGAGTTTACAACAAATACACATCTGACTTCTCACATTTCCAGCACCATCCCAATATATTCCCAACGTGCACAAACTCTCCATCAATGCTGAGCCACTGCTGACATATGTGTTCCTATTACTGATCCTCTTAGCACCCCACATAATAACGCCCACCAATGTGCACCTTAAAAAGTAAAATACCTCTTTTGTGCCCTCTAGATGGTAAAATTTCACCCTAGAAAATATTAATGCCCTGTGCAAATGTCCTAGAAAACGGTGCCCACATTTTGCATCCTAGTAAATAAAAAATCACAGTACCGAGTGCCCCTATAAAAATTATGCTTAAGTGCTTACTTAACAATTAATAATGTTCACTGAGTCCCATTATATATAGTTTCCTCTACATAGCATGATGCCCCCCACAGCTCCCACATACACAGCATGTTGAGCTCACAGCTTCCTATATGAAGCATGATGCCCTCAACAGATCCCACATACACAGTATGAAGTATTCACAGCTGCCTATACACAGCATCATGGGCCCCATAGTTTCCCCTCCCATTGTATGATGACCCCCAGTAGCCGCATCACTGTATGAGGGCCCTCAGTTTCCCTACTCACACTGTTTGATGGCCCCCAGTATTCTCCCACATTGTATGATGATCATCAGTAGGCCCCCACACTGTATGATGATACTCAGTATGTTGGCCCTCAGTAGCCCCCCATACTGTATAACGGGCTCCAGTAGTCCCCCCACACTGTATGATGGTCCCTAGTAGTTCACCCACAATAAATGCTGGCCCCCAGTAGCCTCCCTTTCACTGTATGATGGTCCCCAGTAGTCCACACAAAATAAATAATGGCCCCCAGGAGCCTTCTCCACACTGTATGATGGTCCCCAGTATTCCCCCACACTGTAGTCCCCCCACACAGCATGATGGCTCCCAGTAGTCTACCCCACACTGATTGATGGCTTCCCGTAGCCTCCCCTACACTGTATGATGGCCCCCATTATCCCTGCCACATTGTATGATGGCCCCCAGTTTTCTACTCACACTGTATGATGGCCCCCAGTATCCTCACCACACTGTATGATGGCCCACAGTATCCCCATCACATTGGATGATCTCCCCCAGTATCCCCACCACATTGTATGATGGCCCCTGTCAGGGAAATACTGAGAAATATTGAAAATATTCTTTCTCCCCCTATCATAGATATTAAGAAGTCTTTCTCTCAAGCCCCTCTTCACCCCTCCCTTATTCAGTATTTGTCACAAGAAGAGAGCTGAGAGATCTGTCTGTATGCAATTAACACATGCCTGAGAAGTGCCCTGTAAACAAATGCCAGCCAAGAAATGCTACAATCTAATTAACATGTGAGGGTCCTTCTCCCTGGCAGAAGCAGGGTATTATTAGACACAGGCTTGCGATAATTTACAGCGCGATGAGGAAAATGTACTCCCAAGCTTCAAAAGGAAATCTATATTCAGGCCGGCACCGATACAGAATATGGAATATTGTAAGTTCCATAATTCCGATAATAATGGGACCTATATTTTTAGTGGCTGGGTCAGCCATGGAGTAATATGCTTATTTTTCCATAGCCGTAAGCACTTCCGGGGGGTTGTGGCGCAAAAGTAACAAAATAGCAGATCACAACTACACCATGCGTGGTCTTTACGGAAAGGTAAATTCATAACGGAAAAAATGGCATCGCTTGCAAGTTTCTGCGAGCAACCAGGGACAAGTTATCGCGGAAGTTAGTTATTTTAATAAAAACATGAAGGGTGGAGCCCGAGCTCATATGATGTCACCACAGGGGTGTGTGGGACGGTTTCCCTTTAGGCATAAAAGAGCCAACTGAAGATTGATCCATGTTATTTGCCAGGGGGTATAGATACTATAAGCAACAAATCACGTTCAATAACGCTCAAATTGGGGAGCCCCCTCCACTTATGCTGATTTGTCCCTGCAAACTATATAGAGTAAGTTTCGGCTTTAATCCTTATTATTTTGTGTAACTGCATATGTATTGTAATTGTCTCCTTTGTAAAATCTTGTATATCTTTCTTAAACACTGCCTCCCTTTGGATTAAATATAAAATTTAATAGTTCTGTTTCTTTTGCTCTGTAATCGTTCCCTCCCCCGAAGCCATATACGCTACCAGAACGCAGGCGTCCGGCCAGGCCTGTATTATATTTCAAACACGGCCGGTGGTTAATTAATAATTGGGCTATTGTGAAGCTGACAGTGACCATATGGGGGGCGTATACACATATTCCATGCGTTGGAATCCGGAGGTGTGATGCCATACGGTCACTGGTTGCTTGACGATACATACGTAGTGAGTAGTGGGGACCGTGTGCTCGCGGATCCCTGACGAAATCCTGACAGAGTGACGGCAACAGCGAGATATTGCGTGATATCCTTGGTGTCATCCCTGTGGAATACCTGACAGTCCCCAGTATTCTCCTCACACTGTATGATGGCCCCCAGTATCCCCACCACACTATGATGGCCCCTAGTAGTCTCCCTCACACTGTATGATGGCCCCTGGTATCCATACTACACTGTATGATGGCCCCAGTATTCCCCCCAGACTATATGATGGCCCCCAGTAGTCCCCCCATGAGCACTATTAAAATAAAATAAAAAAAAAATAAACATCTTATACTCACCTAACCCTGAGTCTTGAGGAGTCTGACAGAAGATAGGATTAAGGCATGGGCGGACCAGCACGATGATGTCATCACACCGGGGTACGCAGAGTCCTGGTGTGATGATGTCATAACTAGTGTTGAGCATTCCGATACTGAAATATCGGGTATCGGCCAATATTCGCGGTATCGGAATTCCGATACTTAATTCCGATACTTTTGCAATATCGTATACCGGAATCAGAAGTTCCCATAATGCAATGAGCCAGTTTCATTTTATTCAGCCAATGAGGATCCTAAGAAGTGTGGGCACATCCTGTTAGGCATGTTGGCATCTTAACTAATGGCATGGCTGTGATTGGCTGCTGAAATGATGTCATGATGCACTATAAAAACCGCCGCCGCCATTTTGAGCTCACTCTGCTGTGAATTCAGTTAGGGATAGGACGCTGTTGTTCTGAGGGACAGTTTTAGCTACCTATTCGGTCTATTCTGCTTTACCCAAGCTACTTTATAAATCGCTGTGCCTTGCAGCGCTAGTGCACAGTTATCTGTACTGTTCACCGCTGTCTGCAAGGTCTGTGTGTGTGAGTGCAGCTCACCCAGTAGTGAGTACTTCAGCCACGTCTGGTTGTAGTGCACTCAGTGTGTGTCACTGCCTCATACATTGTCCTTTTTTGCCAATTCATAATTTTTCCTGATATCTCCTATTAGTGTGGTGGTTCCATCCGTATTCAGCTAAATTGGTTCCAAACACACTATATAGGAGTAGATAGAGAATTTTTTTTTGTCTTGCAGCGCTAGTGCACAGTGCTCTGCATCTGCACTGTTCACCGCTGTCTGCAAGGTCTGTGTGTGTGAGTGCAGCTCACCCTGTAGCGTGTGCTTCAGCCACGTCTGGTTGTAGTGCACTCAGTGTGTGTCACTGCCTCATACATTGTCCTTTTTTGCCAATTCATAATTTTTCCTGATTTCTCCTATTAGTGTGGTGGTTCCATCCGTATTCAGCTACATTGGTTCCAAACACACTATATAGGAGTAGTTAGAGGAGCCTTTCTGCAGCATTGTGCACTGCAGCCCCAGCCAGATTAGTATTAGCCTATTTTTTGTAGCCTCATCTATTGCATTGTAGGTTACCTTCCTACATTGTAATAGCTACAAAAAGTTTGTGATACTATCGGTATTACATCTTTGAGCACATCCAGTGTCTTTTTGTGACAAAAAAAAACCAAATAAAGTTCACCAAACACTCCACTTTACAGTTGTGTAGGCCACATTAGCTCATATTAAAGTCTAGTCAACACTTTATAAAATTAGTGTTTCTTATACCTGTTAGCAGCTGTTCAGGAATAAGCACACTAAGCCCTTAGTACTTTTCTGCCTATCTTTATCAGTCTACCAAGATGAAGAAGGCAGGGAGTAAGGCATGTGGTCGTGATCGTGGTCGTGGGCGTGGAGTTTCTGCAGGGAGAGGACGTGAGGATTCTGTGCCTGCAGGGAGAGGATGTGGGGATTCTGTGCCTGCTGTGGGCACCAGTGACTCAGCATCCCCAAGTTTTACCAGGGAACAGTCCTTTATGCGCAGCTTTGTATGAGCTAGCCGTACCCCACTGCTGCGGGAGGACCAAATTGTCGGATGGATGCCAGCTAACGCATCAACCTCAATTAGTTCCAGATCCTCTCAGGTCCTGAGCACTGAAGAGCACCCATCTGTCTCTTCACCACCTGCCAAATTGCCCAGGCAGCCAGAGAGCCCTGGACAGGAGCCATCTCTACTTCTGTTCTCTGAATCTCTTGGCTTGGAAAGAGGGGGCCAGCCAAGCAGAATTCGAGAATTTGAAGAAGAGGTAGTATGCAGTGATGCGCAACCGTTTTGTCTCTCTAAATCTGAAGAGGCGGGTGGGCCAGTGCCTATGGTCAGCAGCACACCTCAGTACGCATCTGATGATGAGACTCAGGTGCCACTTTCTGGTGCGTACTGTGCTGTCGAGACTACCCAGTAGAAGCAGTTGTTTGAAGAGGGTGGTGTAGATGATGATGTCCTTGACCTATCATGGATTGAGGGACAGGAAGGTGGTGGGAGCAGCTCTGAGGAAGAGATTCCCCGAACAGCCCAAAAAGGAGGGAGGGGGCAGACTTGGTTGCCTGTAGCCTCCACTTCAGCACCCATTAGGAGCATGGCTCTTCCAAAATCCAAAGCGGGCGCTCCCAAGACTTGCAGTGCCTGGTCCTTTTTTGACACAGTTGCAGATGACATTTGCTTTATCAAATGCAAGCTGTGTAATCAGAAGGTGAAAAGAGGGAAAAGTGTCAGCAACCTCAATACCACAAATATGTGGAAACATGTGCGGACCAAGCACTTGGTGGAGTTACAAAAACACACTGAAGACCTAGGCCAACCTACAGCGCCACCTACCACCTCTTCAGCTCGTGTTGTAGCCTCTTCCTCCAGCTCACACACAGCTGGTTCGGCTTCCTCACAGGATCGCCATGGAAGAATCTCTGGCACTGTTGTACAGAGACACAGTGTAATTCCACCCACAGCACCACTTTCCCAGTCATCCTCACACTCCCAGGCCAGTCTACAGCCATCGTTAGCACAGGCATGGGAGAAAAGGCGCCCATACTCGGCAAACCACCCCCGAGCACAGGCTCTGAATGCTGGCATTGCTAAACTACTGGCCCTTGAAATACTATCATTCAGACTGGTGGAGACTGACACCTTCTGTAACTTTAAGGCATTGGCAGTCCCACAATACAACGTGCCCAGCCGCTTTTATTTCAGCAGGCAAGCCGTCCCTGCCCTGCAACATCATGTGGAGGGAAAAATTAAACATGCGCTACAAAACGCCGTCAGTAGCAAGGTCCACCTGACCACTGATGCGTGGACCAGTAAGCATGGACAGGGACGATACCTTTCCCTCACTGCCCATTGAGTAAATGTTGTGGAGCCGGGTACAGATCTTGAGAGTGGTGCTGTACGTGTTCTGCCAACTCCAAGGATTGCAGGAATCCAGTCTGTACACACTGACTCCTCCTCATACTCCAGCTCCTCTGAATCAGCGCTGCAGGAGCCGTCACGGTCTACCTCCACATCGACCCGTGAACGGTTACCTGTTATGATGACTGATATGAGCACAGCCGTGGCCAAACGTCAACAGGCCATATTAAAATTAATTTCTTTGGGGAATCGAAGCCACACAGCGCAGGAGCTCTGGAATGCTATCAAGCAACAGAGCGACGTGTGGTTTGTGCCAGCGAATCTCCAGCCAGGCATGGTAGTGTGTGACAATGGCCGAAATCTGGTGGCAGCTCTGGGCCCAGGCAACCTCACTCACATCCCATGTCTGGCACATGTGCTCAACTTGGTCTTGCAGAGTTTTTTGAGGGACTATCCGGATCTTGATGCACTGCTTCACAAGGTCCGCATAGAGTGCGCTCACTTGCGGCGTTCCAGCAACGCAAGATCACGCATTGCAGCTCTGCAGCGCCGATTACGTCTTCCGGAACATCGCATCATATGTGACCTACCCACCAGGTGGAATTCAACGTTACATATGTTGGAGAGGTTGTGTGAGCAGCAAGCAGCAGTAATGGAGTACCAGCTGCAGCAGGCGCAAACACGTTTTGCGTGCCTTCGATTATTCCACGGGGATGGTGAGTGCAGATGATGCACTAGTCAGCATGACTATCCCCCTTATCTGCCTGCTTGAAAAAACACTGCAAGCACTAAGGGACGAGGTTTTGGAAGAGGTGGAGGATGAGGAGTCACAAATGCTATCTGCTTCTCTACAGTCTGCGCAACGTGGTTCCTCACAAAGGCCTAGGCAGGGCACACTTTGTGAGAAGGATGAGGAGGAGTCAATGGATGAGGAAGACATCTGTCCAGAGGAGGGAGGTACACAATGCTCTAGTAGTCAGTATCTAGAGCGAGGGTGGGGTGATGCAGAGCAGGCAGAGATCACGCCTCAAGCAGGGGACAGCGTTTCTTGGCCAGTTGGCAGTCTGCAGCACATGGTTGATTTCATGCTGCAGTGCCTGAGAAACGACCGCCGCATCGCCCACATTCTCAACACGGCTGATTATTGGGTGTCCACCCTCCTAGATCCTCACTACCGGGACAACTTACAAAGCCTCATAACACCGTTGAACCGGGAGCGTAAAATGCGGGAGTACCAAGACGCACTGGTGCATTCCATCATGTTCTCCATTCCAACCGAGAGCAGTGCTGCTAGTGCTTTACAAAGCAGCTCAGTGCGTCGAGGATGTGGAGGAAGCTCTGCACAAAGAGGGAGCAGAAGCAGCGCCTCAGCACAAGGCAAGACCAGTATGGCCGAAATGTGGCAAAGTTTTGTGTCTCCGCCGCCACAAATGTCTACACCATCACAGACGGCTCCAATCAGCAGGAGGCAACTTTTCGTCAGATGGTGACAGACTACATGTCTTGCCCTCTTAGTGTACTCCCAGACGGCTCTTCTCCCTTCAAGTTTTGGGTCTGTAAGCTGGATACATGGCCAGAGCTTAGTCAGTATGCATTGGAGGTGCTAGCTTGCCCTGCTGCTAGTGTATTATCGGAACGCGTCTTTAGTGCCGCAGGTGGTGTACTAACAGACCGTCGCATGCGACTATCCTCCGATAACGTTGACCGGCTTACTTTTCTCAAAATGAACAAGGCCTGGATCTCTCATGAATTTGCCAGTCCTCTTCCAGAATAAATAATTGGTTGGCAACAGTATCCAGGTCTCCTGTTGTGTTCATGTTTCTACCACCTGAACTGTAATCCCTGAGCTCCAACACCGCCAGTTGGCGCTCAGAAGTGCCGTCTGCACAGTCAACACTTGCTGCCGTGTTATTGGGGTTCAGTAACGTCAGCTGTTCCCCTGCTGCGCGGACGGCAATTTCTCCTGCTCTGTCCACATTCTCACTACTACAGATTTTAAAGTTGCTCCAATTACACCTCTGGCTCCTCTGTTTTCAGTATTATCCCTGAGCTCCAACACCGCCAGTTGGCGCTCGGAAGTGCCGTCTGCACAGTCAACACTTGCTGCCGTGTTATTGGGGTTCAGTAATGTCAGCTGTTCCCTTGCTGTGCGGATGGCAATTTCTCCTGCTCTGTTCACATTCTCACTACTACAGATTTTAAAGTTGCTCCAATTACACCTCTGGCTCCTCTGTTTTTAGTATTTACCCAGGGCTCCAATACCGCTAGTTGCTGCTCAGAAGTGCCGTCTGCACAGTCAACGCTTGCTCCAGTGTTATTGGGGTTCAGTAACGTCAGCTGTTCCCCTGCTGTGTGTCCGGCAAATTCTCCTGCTTTGTCCACATCCACTGTACTACTGATTTAAAACTTGCTCCAATTACACCTCTGGCTCCTCTGTTTTTAGTATTTACCCTGGGCTCCAATACCACTAGTTTCTGCTCAGAAGTGCCGTCTGCACAGTCAACGCTTGCTCCAGTGTTATTGGGGTTCAGTAACGTCAGCTGTTCCCCAGCTGTGTGTCCGGCAAATTCTACTGCTCTGTCCACATTCACACTACTACAGATTTTAAAGTTGCTCCAATTACGCCTCTGGCTCCACTCTGTTTTTAGTATTTACCCTGAGTTCCAGCACCGCCAGCTGTTTCCCAGCAGTGTCTTTGGCACGGGTACTCCCTCCTGCCCAGCCTAGTTCCAGCACGCCAGCTGTTTCCGGGTAGTGTCAACGTCACTTTGCCTCCAATGCGTTGTCCTGTCGTGTTGCGGTCAGGTTAGCCGACTCTATGGTGCCTGCAGTTTAGGTGACTCCTATGTGGGCTGCGGGATCTGGCAATGAAGGCTGGTTCCATAGTGCCAATAGGACAAGCACCCGCTGTAGAACTGTGGGTTTTGGTAACTGTGGCCGGCTCGCGGCCTTGAAACTTTTTTTTACATGGGTACCTTCTGCTACCCATCCGGGTTCCAGTACCGTCAGCTGGTTCTCGGCAGTGCCTTTGATTAGGTGCCTCCTTCTCAGTATCCAAGTTCCACCAACGTCTGCTGGTCCTTGGTAGTGCTTTCTGGCACAGGTACCTCCTGCTTAGTAACCGAGTTCCAGTACCGTCAGCTGGTCTTCGGTAGTTCCATTGGCTCTTGTACCTTCTGCTACCCATCCGGGTTCCAGTACCGTCAGCTGGTCCTCGGTAGTTCCATTTGCTCTTGTACCTTCTACTACCCATCCGGGTTCCAGTACCGTCAGCTGGTTCTCGGCAGTGTCTTTGGCACGGGTACTCCCTCCTGCCCAGCCTGGTTCCAGCACGCCAGCTGTTTCCGGGTAGTGTCAACATCACTTTGCCTCCAATGCGTTGTCCTGTCGTGTTGCGGTCGGTTTAGCCGACTCTATGGTGCCTGCAGTTTAGGTGACTCCTATGTGGGCTGCGGGCTCTGGCAATGACGGCTGGTTCCATAGTGCCAATAGGACAAGCACCCCCTGTAGGACTGTGGGTTTTAGTAACTGCTGCCGGCTCGCGGCCTTGAAACTTTTTTTTACATGGGTACCTTGTGCTACCCATCCGGGTTCCAGTACCGTCAGCTGGTTCTCGGCAGTGCCTTTGGATTAGGTGCCTCCTTCTCGTTATCCAAGTTCCACCAACGTCTGCTGGTCCTTGGTAGTGCTTTCTGGCACAGGTACCTCCTGCTTAGTAACTGAGTTCCAGTACCGTCAGCTGGTCCTCGGTAGTTCCATTGGCTCTTGTACCTTCTGCTACCCATCCGGGTTCCAGTACCGTCAGCTCGTCCTCGGTAGTTCCTCAGCCTTCTTGTACCTTCTGCTACATTTCCAAGTTCAAGCTTTTTGAAATGGTTCTAGGTAATCACTCTGGATCTCCCTGACAAGGACCCTGAAGACGAGGACCCTGAAGACCAACCCGAAGAAGACGAGGACCCCGAAGACAACGACCCTGAAGACGAGGACCCTGAAGACCACCCCGAAGAAGACGAGGACCCTGAAGACCACCCCGAAGAAGACGAGGAACCCGAAGACGAGGACCCTGAAGACGAGGACCCTGAAGACCAACCCGAAGAAGACCAGGACCCCGAAGACGACGACCCCCGAAGACGACGACCCTGAAGACAAGGACCCCGAAGTCGACGACCCTGAAGACCACCCCAAAGAAGACCAAGAAGATGACCCTGAAGAAGTTGACCAAGAGGACAAAGAAGAGAAGACAACCACCAAGATACAGAAGAACAAGAGACAGAAAACCAAGAAGCAGAAGTACAAGAAGCTGCAGAACAAAAAGCGGAAGAACATTAAGCATAAGACTAAAAATCAGAGCAAAAGATAATATCTAAATTATAAGCAGAAGATGACTAAGTAGTGTATGGGGGTGAGTCCGTTCCTCCTCATGGTGCCCCTGGAAAAGACCTGCTGCTGCAGGCCAAACTGAACGCGGACAAATCCTGTTGTAAATCTTTTGTGACGGGCAGAATGAAAGGTGTAATGTCCAAACTTTTATAGATAACAACTACAGGAATGCCTGTCACAAATAAGAATATGATGAAGAAGAAGAATATGAAGAAGATGAAGAAGTAGAATATGAAGAAGAATAATAGTTGAATAAGAAGAATATGAAGAATATAAAAAAAAGAATAATACGAAGAAGAAGAAGAAGATGAAGAAGGTGAAGAAGAAGTGGATGAAAAAGATGCTGATGCTGAGGATGATGAAGGAGAAAGTGTGGGAGAAGTAAAAAAGAAGGTGAAGAGCATGCAAGTAGTGAAACATAAATATCTGACAAAATATAAAAATACTTAACATAGTCAATATTTCCGTAACTCAGAACGTCTTAAAAAAAATATTAATTCCTGCTATTCCATTTGATTGGGCTAAACCTCTATGCCTTTATTGTCTCCCACACCTCCCCCAATACATTCTACATTATTCTTAGTTGTTTTCCTTCTTGTAGAATTAACCTACAAGGAAAGAAAGGGTTTATTTTCATTCCGATATTTTTGTCCCATTGACTTGCATTGGTTTCCGGTATTGGAATCGGCGATATCCGATACTTTTTGGGTATCGGTCCGATCCAATCCGATCCGATATTTGCCGATATCGGAAGGTATTGCTCAACACTAGTCATAACGCCATTCCGCTCCCGCCTTGTCCGTGCATGTTCCTGCCTTTCTGTAAACCGTAAGCCTACATCAACCTGCGATCTACAGACCATGTCATCCTGCTTCACCACAAAGTTTAACTGTAACTACGCACGCCAATACAGATAAGAGTGGCGGGAGCTCCGGGTGGCCCCTTTGAGTGAGGGGCTTGGGGCGACCACACACTCTGTCCCCACCCGGTAGCTATGCTACTGTGTCAGGGACAATGCTTGTTTTTGTGTTTTTGCAGCTATTGCCCAGTCTTATGAGCACAAAGTTTACTTGTTATATAATAAAATGTCATACTAATTTACATTAATAGAGTTATCTAAGACTCTATAGAAAAGTTTACCTACAACTGCCTTCCCCTCCATCAAAAAATGATGAACTTTCATGAAATAACACTTTTTATAAACGTTCCCCTTTTCTCACATAGTTCGTCTACACAGATCCCTGCCGGTCTTTGTTGTGAGAGACGTGTTCTCACATCTTGCACATAACAACGTCCAATCATGTAATCTTTGAGGCCAATCACTGCTGCAAGAAATCACCATGACTGGAACAATATGAATCCTGCTTTAGGGATGAGGACTTTAAAAGGTGAATACATACACTGTACGTTTAAAGGGAACCTGTCATGTCATTTGTATAATATAAACTGTCCCCAGTTCATAATTAGTGATGTAATGTGCATCACTAACAATCTTTTTTAATGAAAATTGGCGCTATAATCATATGTCAAAACCACTTTATATGATTATATCTTACTTGCTCGTTCAGTCATAAGGGTGTTCTTCATTGCATTCAGTCATGGTGGTCGCCGCCCACTCAATTTGAATTCTGTACCAGTGTATGCGACGACGTCACCTGAATCCTCACATTCAAATTCCGCGCTTGCACACTGTTTAGTCTGAGCCACGCTTGCATAGTGTGTGTGCCATAATCCGCACTTGCGCAATATGTATTTTTAAGCCACGCTTGCACATTGTCCATCAGCTTCCTGCACATGCGCCGTGACGAGCGGCTCCTTGCGCGTGTGCAGTGAAGCTGTGTTTAGTTCAGGTGATGAAGGTGTTATGTTTCTCCGGCAGCTGGAGGGATTTTCGATACATAGTAGAGAGACCAATGAAGCAGAGTATAGTTAACAGCACAGCAGGGATGGCTTGACAATGTATTAGTGCTTGACAACTTGGTCACACTATATAAATCCATGCAAACGGATAAATATAATATATATATATATTTTTCTTTTTTTACAGGTTCTATGGTACCCAGGTCCGGAGTAGAGTCTCCTCTCCTCCAGACCAAGGTACCATCCGCACATTGAAACGCTTGGATTCCGCATGTACAGATGCAGTGATGCGGATTACATGCGTTCCAATGCAAGTCAATGGCGGCGAAAACGCCGCGATTCCGCAAAATAATTGGTAGTGCTGCGTTTTTTTTCCGCAATGATAACCCACAGCGGAAATTTCGGCAGCATGTGCACAGCACATGCGGATTATCATTGGGGAACATGGCAGGCCTTATACCATCTCTAGCGCTTCTGCAGCGTTTTTGCTGCTGCGGAAACGCTTAAAAAACGCATCGTGGGCACACAGCCAAAGACAGATCTGGGTAGGCTTTAAAATGTAGTGGACTGCCCCTTTAATGTGATTTTTTATTTTAATTTCTCACCCCTCTCTAGCTACATGTTTGTAATAAACGCACAGAAAATTATCAATGTAAGCACAGTAACCAGGATTTACAATAGCACATCATCCTAATTGTTTTGCTTAAAAACTACAAAATCCGAATCGGTTCATTAGAGGCTGAACGGCTATGTTCTCTGAATTTTATCCAGGAAAAAGATTATTCTGGATTTCAGGAATCTTATTTTATATTTTTTATTTAGTTTTTATTTTTGCATTTAGTTGTATGGTCCAGATAATGCAGGTAGCTGACTTGTAATTCTTTAACAATGTAAAAAGATACTGTATATAGAAACTGTACATTTTCACTGCAGTACCGAATAATGAAAGAACTGTAGATCTGTTGTACAATTCACATTTACCACCCACACAAACTGTTTAAAGTGACTAGATTGATGACTAACATAATCCCTCTACACGGCTTTCCAAGAATAGTAGAATTGATTAAGGAAGATGAAACGTTGCACATCACTATGTGGTCCTGACCTAGACTAGCTGGTATGTGTCAGTCCACTTCAATGATCTTTATTTCTGCTTCACAAATTTTCATTTTTTTCCCTGCACTCCTATATAGTTTGAAAAGCGTGGAATTCTTGTTTTACCATGTAATTTGCCAAGTGTGAGGAGATCTCTTATAAAAAGTAATCCCTCAGTAGTGTATGATTGGTATTAATGTGCTAGCAAAGTGTTCAACAAATGCAATAAAGGGAATTCAAAGTGTTTAATGTTCCCTATTCCATAAAAAACACACTAATATTTTTTGGCCCATCACTCTAGGTTCACAAAACATCAATTTGTACAAAAGTTCAACTTACTATACATTTTCATGTAAATAAGGGAACTATCCTTAACCCCTTAAGGACCGAGCCACTTTGTAGGTTAATGACCGGGCCAATTTTTTCAATTCTGACCACTGTCACTTTATGAGGTAATTACTCTGGAACACTTCAACAAATCCCCCTGATTCTGAGATTTTTTTTTCGTGACATATTGTACTTCATGATAGTGGTAAAATTTCTTCGATAACTCTTGCGTTTATTTGTGAAAAAAATGGAAATTTGGCGAAAATTTTTAAAATTTTGCAATTTTTAAAATTTGAATTGTTATGCCCTGAAATCAGAGATATGTCACACAAAATTTCTCACATGTCTACTTTACATCAGCACAATTTTGGAACCAAAATTTTTTTTTGTTAGGGAGCTATAAGGGTTAAAAATTGACCAGCAATTTCTCATTTGTACAACAAAATATACAAAACCATTTTTTTTAGGGACCACATCACATTTGAAGTGACTTTGAGGTGTCTATATGACAGAAAATACCCAAAAGTGACACCACTCTAAAAATTGCACCCCTCAAGGAACTCAAAACCACTTTCAAGAAGTTTATTAACCGTTCAGGTGCTTCACAGGAACTGAAGCAATGAGGAAGAAAAAAAATAACATTTAACTTTTTTACAAAATTATTACTTTTAGACCAAATTTTTTTTATTTTCACAAGGGTAACAAATAAAAATGGACCCCAAAATGTATTGTGCAATTTCTCCTGAGCATGCTGATACCAAATATGTGGGGGAAAACCACTGTTTGGGCGCACGGCAGGGTTCGGAAGTGAAGGAGCACCATTTGACTTTTTGAATTCAAAATTTGCTGGAATAATCAGAGAACACCATGTTGCGTTTGGAGAGCCCCTGATGTGCCTAAACAGTGGAAATCCCCCACAAGTGACCCCATTTTGGAAACTAGACCCCTCAACGAACTTATGTAGATGTGTGATGAGCACTTTGAACCCCCAGGTGCTTCACAGAAGTTTATAGCATAAAGACGTGAAAAAAAATAATCACAAAAATCTTCTTTTAGCCCCCAATTTTTTATTTTCACAAGGGTAGCAGGAAAAAATGGACCCCAAAAGTTGTTGAGAAATTTCTCCTGAGCATGCCAATACCCTATATGTGGCAGAAAACTACTGTTTGGGCGCACGGCAGGGTTTAGAAGTGAAGGAGCACCATTTGACTTTTTGAATTCAAAATTTGCTGGAATAATCAGCGAACGCCATGTTGCATTTGGAGAGCCCCTGATGTGCCTAAACAGTGGAAACCCCCCACAAGTGACCCCATTTTGGAAACTAGACCCCTCAATGAACTTATCTATATGTGTGATGAGCACTTTGAACCCCCAGGTGCTTCACAGAAGTTTATAACATAGAGATGTGAAAAAAAGAAATCACCAAAAAAATTTTTTAGCCCCAAATTTTTTATTTTCACAAGGGTAACAGGAAAAAATGGACCTCAAAAGTTGTTGTGCAATTTCTCCTGAGCACGCTGATACCCTATATGTGGCAGAAAACTACTGTTTGGGTGCACGGCAGGGTTTGGAAGGAAAGGAGTGCTATTTGACTTTTTGAATTCAAAATTTGCTGGAATAATTAGCGGACGCCATCTTGCGTTTGGGGAGCCCCTGATGTGCCTAATCAGCGATAACCCCCAACAAATGACCACATTTTGGAAACTGGACCCCTCAATGAACTTATCTAGATGTGTGGTGAACACTTTGAACCCCCAGGTGCTTCACAGAAGTTTATAACGTAGGGCCGTGAAAATAAAAAAAATCACAAAAATTTTCTTTCAGCCCCCAATTTTTTATTTTCACAAGGGTAACAGGAGAAAATTGACCTCTCATTTTGTTGTGCAATTTCTCCTGAGTACGCCAATACCCTACATGTAATTGGCAACTACTTTTGAGGCACAGTGCAAAGGTCAGAAAGGATAGAGCACCATATTATAGTACAGATTTTACTGTTATGGTTTGAGGGTGCCATGACCCACTAGAAGATCCCCTGAGGTGCCGTAACAGCAGATTCCCCCATAAATAACCCCATTTTACAAACTGCACCTCTCAATTAATTCATCTAGGGGTGCAGTGATCATACTGACACCAAGCGTGTGTCACAGAATTTTATTCCATTGGGCAGTGAGGAAAAACTAATTACATTTTTACAGCAAAAATGTTGTTTCAACCCCAGATTTTACATTTTCACACTGGATAATGGATAAAAATGGCATTTGTCCCATAATTTCTGCTGAATGTGGCAATACCTCATATGTGGCTGTACAGTACTGCTTAGCCACGCGGCAACACTCGGGAGGGACGGAGCGCTATTTGCCTGCTGGAGCGCAGATTTTCCTACAATAGTTTGTGGACTCCATATACATAGCCCCTAAGTGCTAGAAGAGCAGAATTCCCCCTCAGGTGACCCAATTTTGAAAATTATACCCTTCCAAACATGTGGACACTAAATGTGATTTCGACACACTGCGGTGCTCAGAAGGGAGGGGACATTTGGATTTGGGAGCACAGAATTTGCTGAATTTCTTTTGGGGGGCTAGGAGCCATTTTGCTTTTCCAGAGCCTTTGTATTACCCGTAACGTGGAAGCCCCCTTTATTTCCATTAACACATGACAGACCTGAGTGGGGGCTTTTATGTGAAGCTGTTATTGGGAACATTTTACATAGCATTTTAGATCACATTTATCTGGCGCTCTACGCTGAGCCCTTATTTTGGGGTTTCCATCTAAATCTCCGAATGACGTTATTCAGATGAAACCCCTGAGGGATCTATTCACTATAATGAGATGAGGCAGCAGAGTTACTCTGGACTCCGTCTGGCCTCTGTTCAGCGTTATCCTTCTTTTCAGAAGTGCACAAAACTGTGACTGACCGCGCTTTTACTTACGCCTAAAAAGATGGACACCGCCAAATCATAGGTCAGACAGCATCCACAGTGCCTCCATCTGTCTCATTACAGGGAATCTTCCGTCAGGGGTTTCCGTCTGAATCACTTATTTCAGAGATTTACACGGAAACCCTGGTGTAAGCGCTTAGCGCAGAGTGCAGGATAAATGTGCGCCGAGCCATACTGCAATCTTTGGGAGGCAGAATAAACAAATCTGCAGCAGGTGAAAAATTGGTTTTATTTATCTTTTACGCTGTTCCTCGTGCGGTATAAAAGTGATTAGGCAACTTTATTGTTCGGGTCGGTGCGATTACAGCAATGCCAGATTCATATCGGGTTTCTATAATTGACAGCAGTCACTCACTAAAAGATTCTTTTTTTTGCAAAAACTAATGTTTGAATCGTCATATTTAGAGAGCTATAATTTTTCCATATTTCGGCCGACAGAGTCATGTGACAGCTTGTTTTTTGCGGGACGAGTTGACGTTTTTATTGGTACCATTTTCTGGCAAATTACATATTTTGATCGCTTTCTATTCTGATTTTTGGGAGGCAGAATAAACAAAATCAACACTTCAGGATTTTTTGTTGTTGTTGTTATTGTTACTTGAGTGGTAAAATTGATAAGGTAACTTTATTCTTCAGGTCAGTGTGTTTACAGCGGTACAACATTTATGTAATTTTTTTATGTTTTTGCGCTTTTACATAATAAAACTTTTATCTATATATATAATCGTCTTATCCCATCTGTCTGTCTGTCTTTCTGTCTGTCTGTCTGTCCAGGAAATCCCGCGTTGCTCATTGGTCCGGCCGCGGCCAATCAGCGACGCGGGATTTGAGAAAAAGATGGCGGCCGTTAGCGGCTCATCTGCTGGACGGAGGTCAGTGGCGATGCAGCCGGGAGATGACCAGCGCGAGGCGCTAATCTCCCGGCCGCTAGCAGCAGAAGGTCCCCGACCGGCGGCGCCGCTCACCTCCATGCGGCTAGGGTGTCAAGTGAGGACCGGGGAGTGTGAACGGAGGACCGGGAAGCGGCGCTGATCTCCCGGCTTCTCGCAGCGGAAGTAGCCGCACAGGCAGCGGCGCTCCCCGGTCCTCACCAATACGATTCCGCTCCCCGGTCCTCACCAATACGATTCGCTGATCGGTCGCGGCCGGAGCCCGAGACCAATCAGTGATCTTGCCGCAAAATTTAAACACCGCTGTGCTGATTGGTCGCGGCCACTGCCCACGACCAATCACCGATTTGGGCGCCACATTTAAATAGCGGTCGCGACCAATCAGCGATCTTGGCACCACATTTAAACACTGCTGTGCTGATTGGTCGTGGACGCTGCCCGCGACCAATCAGCAATTTTAAAGCAAAATTTAAACAGCGGCCGCGACCAATCAGTGATCTTGCCGCCACATTTATACACTGCTGTGCTGATTGGTCCCGGAAACTACCCGCTACCAATCAGCGATTTACCGCAACATTTAAACAGCGGCCGCGACCAATCAGTAATCTTGCCGCAACATTTAAACACCGCTGTGCTGATTGGTCGCGGACGCTGCCCGCGACCAATCAGCGATCTTGCCGACACATTTAAACACTGCTGTGCTGATTGGTCGCGGACGCTGCCCGCGACCAATCAGCGATCTTGCAGACACATTTAAACACTGCTGTGCTGATTGGTCGCGGACGCTGCCCGCGACCAATCAGCGATCTTGCCGACTCATTTAAACACTGCCGTGCTGATTGGTCGCGGACGCTGCCCGCGACCAATCAGCGATGTTGCTGGCACATTCAAACACTGCTGTGCTGATTGGTCCCGGAAGCTACCCGCGACCAATCAGCGATTTTACCACAACATTTAAACAGCGGTCGCGACCAATCAGTGATCTTGTCGCAACATTTAAACACCGCTGTGCAAATTGGTCGCGGACGCTGCCCGCGACCAATCAGCGATTTTGGCGCCACATTTAAACACTGCTGTGCTGATTGGTCGTGGACGCTGCCCGCGACCAATCAGCGATCTTGCCGACACATTTAAACACTGCTGTGCTGATTGGTCGCGGACGCTGCCCGCGACCAATCAGCGATTTTGGACACAAATGTCTGGTCCTTAGTAACACCATGCGGCAACTGTCGGGAGATCAGTGGCTAGGGTGTCAAGGGAAGACCGGGGAGCGGCTCATCTCCCGGCTTCTTGCAGCAGAAGTAGCCGCACAGGCAGCGCCGCTCCCCGGTCCTCATTAATACAATTCGCTGATTGGTCTCGCCCTCCTGCCGCGACCAATCAGTGATCTTGGCGCAAAATTTAAACACCGCTGTGCTGATTGGTAGCGGCCGCTGCTCGCGACCAATCAGCAATTTGAACGCAAAATTTAAACACGCTGTCCGGTCCTTAGTAACACGGCTCGCTGATTGGTCGCGGACTCCGGCCGCGACCAATCAGCGATATATTCGCGAGATTTAAAACCCGCTTCTATGATTGGTTGCGGATGCCGCCCGCGAGCAATCACAGATTTTCGCGCCAAATTTAAACACGCTCTCCGACCAATTACCGCAGGATTTCAAATAAGTATGCCACCTTCGGGAGATAACAGGGCTGACTCTGCCCATATAGTTATGTGACTCACCAACTGCTCATAACGTACTGAGCATGTTTTCTCAGTCACACTGTGCGAGGGACTTCAGTCACACTGTGCGAGGGACTTCAGTCACACTGTGCGAGGGACTTCAGTTACACTGTGCGAGGGACTTCAGTCACACTGTGCGAGAGACTTCAGTCACACTGTGCGAGGGACTTCTGTCAGGTTTACTGAACACGTTCTGCCAGTGAGAGCGCGCTGAAGAGATACTTCTTTACGCTTCCTGTTTTATAATGGGTCGCAAGCGAAAATACGCCACGGAGGAAGACAGAAAAGCAGCAGAAGCAGCAAGAAAACGACAACGTTGAGAGCAACAGACATCACAACACACTGCCGCCAGACAAGCCCAGGATGCGGAAGCTCACCAAAAACGCCGGGAACAGGAGACACCGCAGCACACTGCCGCCAGACAAGCCCAGGATGCCGAATATCACCAAAAACGCCGGAACAGGAGACACTGCAACACACTGCTGCCAGACAAGCCCAGGATGCGGAATCTCAACAAAAACGCCGGGAACAGGAGACACTGCAACACACTGCCGCCAGACAAGCCCAGGATGCGGAATCTCACCAAAAACGCCGGGAACAGGAGACACCGCAACACACTGCCGCCAGACAAGCCCAGGATGCGGAATCTCAACAAAAACGCCGGGAACAGGAGACACCGCAACACACTGCCGACAGACAAGCGCAGGATGCGGAAGCTCACCAAAAACGCCAGGAACAGGAGACACCGCAACATACTGCCGCCAGACGAGCCCAGGATGTGGAATCTCACCAAAAACGCCGGGAACAGGATACACCGCAACACACTGCCGCCAGACAAGCCCAGGATGCGGAATCTCACCAAAAACGCCGGGAACAGGAGACACCACAACACACTGCCGGCAGACAAGCCCAGGATGCGGAAGCTCACAGAAAACTTCGGAAGCAGGAGACACCATGACACACTGCCGGCGGACAAACCCAGGATGCGGAAGCTCACAGAAAACTTCGGGACCAGGAGACACCACAACACACTGCCGGCAGACAAACCCAGGATGCGGAATCTCACAGACAACGTCGGGAACAAGAGACACCACAACACACTGGTGCCAGACAAGCCCAGGATGCGGAATCTCACAGACAATGTCGGAAACAGGAGACACCACAACACACTGCCGCCAGACAAGCCAAGGATGCGGAATCTCACAGACAACGTCGGGAACAGGAAACACCGCAACGCACTGCGGCTAGACAGGAACACGATGCGGAATCCCATAGACAACGTTGGCTGAATGAATCTCCAGAATCAAGGACAAACCGAGAACAACACGAGCGCCAAATTTATCAAAACCGAATGCTCTACCAACTAAAGCAAACCCAGAAGAAAATTCAACAACTTGAACGTTATGTAACAGACAATGAAACTATAATTATTCAACACTATTGTGGGAATATGAATGTAGTTTGTTCTAAATGCGACTCTCTGAATTTCATCGAGGAAAAACCATCTGACAATCAGTTTACTCAATGCTGCCAAAAAGGAAAAGTTATGCTACCAAGATGTCACTACTCAGATCTGTTTGAGCAGTTGATGAAAGGAACGCATGAACACAGTAGAATTTTATGGAAAATATCAGAAGTATCAACAGTTCTCATGCGTTTGCTTCATTTGGTGCCAACATTGCACCGCCCCCTGGATTCAGACCGTATTGTTTTAAAATTCATGGCCAGATCTACCACCGCACTGGAACACTTCACCCAGAACTAGGACAACCACCAAAATTTGCACAATTATACATCTTTGATCCAAATGAGGCTACAGAACAAAGGATGAACCTAAAAGAAAATGAAAAGTGTAATGCAGAACTGATGAACCTAATTGCCGTACATTTACAAAAAATCAGCCCATTTGCTGCCGCATATCGCATGCTAAAAGACGTCAAAGCTGAGGAGGAACAGAGAGCTATACAAAATGGGACGGAAATGCCTTCTATTATCATGGCCTTTAAACAAGAACATCAACAAGATCCCCGATGTTACAACAAACCACGTGTAAGTGAGGTCGCAGTTGTTTTTCAAAACGATGATGGAGAGCCTCCTTTTCAAAGGGATATATTAGTCCATCTTAAGCCAGACCAAACCAACCCTTTCGTTCCTAAAACACAATGAATTAGCATTTTGCACAGCAACCTTGATGCTCTTCTACATCCGCTATTCTTTCCAAGCGGTGATCAAGGGTGGCATGAAAACCTACACCAGCAAGGAACTTCAAGAAGAATTACACAACTACAGTACTACAGTTTTCTTCTGTCTGTCTGAAATTACTTCAATCCTATTTTAAACGGTGGGAAACTGACACAACAGTACTTAGTCGACACATACGTTAAAATTGAAGCTAATCGGCTCAATTTCATACGAATGAACCAAAAACAACTTAAAGTTGAAGACTACTGCATTCTTCAAGAACATTTGCAAAAACAATCCATTCAAAAAGGAATTCCAATTGGAAAAACAGTAATTCTCCCGTCGTCGTTTGAAGGTAGACCCTGCAACATGCAACAGCGTTATCAAGATGCAATGGCAATAGTAACAAAGTATGGAAGACCTGACATTTTTTTTAACAATGACCTGTAATCCTAAATGGCCGGAAATTTCCGAAAATCTACAACCCTGGCAGCAAGTTGAACACAGGCCGGACTTAGTTGCACGCGTATTTCAACTAAAAAGCAGCAGCCTTTTTAAAGACATCAAAAATGGGCTGTTTGGAACAGTCATAGCAATGGCACATGTCATAGAGTTTCAGAAACGAGGTCTCCCACATGCGCATATACTAATTATTTTAGACGCGGATTCCAAGTTTCGCACAGAGGACGAAATTGACAACATAGTGTGGGCTGAAATTCCTAACCAAGAAAAGTATCCTAAATTGCATAATATTGTAATCTGTAATATGGTTCATGGCCCATGCGGTGTAGCAAATCCAAAAAGTCCATGCATGGAAAACGGAAAGTGTACAAAAGGGTTTCCAAAGCAGTTGAAACAGCACACTGTTAAAGATTTGGATGGCTACCCATCCAACCGGCGACAACTGATTGATAACATTGTACACAACAAAAGATTATAAATAACTCATGGATAGTTCCATACAACCCGTACTTATTAAAACGCTACAACTGTCACATCAACGTTCAAATCTGTGCTTCAATAAAAAGTGTTAAATATCTTTTCAAGTACATCTACAAGGGGCATGACAAAGCTAACGTCGAAATACAACAGAAAACAGTCAATCACGATGAATCATCACGGTTTGTTGACTCAAGATATGTCAGTGCTCCAGAAGCTGCTTGGAGAATATTTGCGTTTCCAATGCATTCACAGTCCCATGCCATTATACGTTTAGCTATTCATTTACCAAATCAACAGCAGCTTTATTTCTTTGAAAATGCTCAAGTCGTAGATGTCTCAAAAACTTTAAGCACAACGTCAACATTACTGGAATGGTTTTTGCTTATGTGCAGCATGAGACGGGGCATTATTATGCATGAAATGATCTCAGTGGTCCAGATGGATGGAGTGGAGGATGGCTGGTTGATGGACACCCCATGCAAACACGGCTACGGCGCTAACAAGGAGGAGGTGGAGTAATGTTTTGGGCTGGAATCATGGGGAGAGAGATTGTCGGCCCTTTCAGGATCCCTGAAGGGGTAAAGATGAACTCCATAATGTATGTTGAGTTTCTCAAACAGCACTTCCTTCCATGGTTCAAGAAAAAGAACCGTGCATTCCGCAGCAAGATCATTTTCATGCATGATAATGCCCCGTCTCATGCTGCACATAACACATCTGCATCTCTGGCTGCTATGGGCATAAAAGGGGACAAATTTATGGTGTGGCACCCATGCTCCCCTGACCTCAACCCCATTGAGAATCTCTGGAGCATCATCAAAAGGAGTGTCTATGATGGCGGGAGGCAGTTCACATCTAAGCAACAGCTCTGGGAGGGTATTCTGTCCTCATGCAAAACAATTGAAGCAGAAACCATCCAAAACCTGACAAATTCAATGGACGAGAGAGTTCAGAAGCTCCTTTCGAACAAGCGGTCCTATGTGCAAATGTAACATCACCTAGAATAAAGTTTTGAGTTGAAAACTGTTTGATTTCAGTTAGTAATAACCTGCTAATGCTTATAATTTCAACAGTGACAATTTTTTTGTTCTTTATTAAAATGAAAAGGTTGAAAACTCTGCTGTGCATAATAATTTGGAACATGCATTTTGAGTGCAGTTTGAGTTTTTTATTTTTTAAAAAATATACTGTTATCATAGGCAGTTTGTACAAAAACCTTTCAATTGTACTCTAATAGTTATTTGACTGTAAAATTACAATGACTGCAATTCATATAGGTAATTTGGGAAAATCTGAGAAAATATTATTTGCATAATAATTTGGAACACAGTGTAATTCAATCAAGAGTGATCACTGGATCTGCAAAAGGAGACGAAGTGTTCATTCCACGCATTGATTTATGTCCTTCAGACACCGGTCTTCCATTTAGGCTTCGACGTCGACAGTTTCCAGTAAAACCAGCATTTGCCATGACAATAAACAAGTCACAAGGTCAAACTCTACATCGTGTTGGCATATATTTACCGGAGCCCGTTTTTGGTCATGGACTACTCTATGTTGCATTTTCAAGAGTTAAAATGAGATCCAATGTCAAGGTGCAAGTTTTGGATACCTATTTACAAGGAAAGTTGCTTACAGATAGTCCAAAAGTATTCACCAAAAATGTCATGTACAAAAATATTTTAGGTTGATATTGTTAAGAAATATATTCTAGGGTCGTACTTCTTTTGTCCGATGATTTATTTTAAAATATAGTTAGATATTCATGGAATAGTTTATATATTTGGATCATCTGTTCAATAATTTTGTTCAGTTGTATTAAGTTCTATAAGCAATAATATTTAATAATAAAGTATTATTTTACACAGAAAATTCTGTGTATTCATTGTATCATTCTTAAATCTTCATAGCGGCATCTGCAGCATGTGCTACTAAAGTGAATGCAGATTTCTGCCTCTCCACGCACTTAGTCCCAGCGTGGAAAGGACCGAATCTACAGACAGCAGCAACTCAGAGCAGTATCTGAGAGAGCGTGCTGTGCCTCACATCCTGCGAGGAACTGCTGAAAACAGAACAGACAGCGCTGGAGCAGA
Source organism: Phyllobates terribilis (assembly GCF_046119375.1). Lineage (NCBI taxonomy): Eukaryota > Metazoa > Chordata > Amphibia > Anura > Dendrobatidae > Phyllobates > Phyllobates terribilis. Next base: position 493,025,507 of record NW_027362764.1, on the reverse strand, counting down.
GAAAAGGAAACAAGGTGAGTATTAGGGTTTAGTTTTTTAACTGTACTGTGGAGATGGGGGAATGAGTAGGTCATACAAAACCAGGATAAGGGGGCCATACAAGCTAAGATAAGGAAGCCGTACAATCCAAGATAAGTCAGCCATACAAACCAGGATTAGGGGAATGACGGAGCCATACAAACCACAATTACAGAATGAGGAATCACTGTGGTGCGCGGAACAGCAGACCCCTAGCTGCAGCCGCAAATAGTCGTGATGTAAAGGGAAGCAAGATCCGGCTGCAGCTGGCTGTGCGTCGTCAGCGATGTTGTCACAAGCAGGATTGACAACATGACGTAATGACAAAATTCATTAGGGGCACCGAGGGGATACATTGTGAAGTTAATTTAAAGTAGTGCACAACCCATTTAAACACTGCTTCGCTGCTTAGTCGCCCCCGGTCGGCCGCATGCATATTCTAGAATACCCGATGCATTAGAATCGGGCCACCATCTAGTAGAAAAAAATAATTATCTTTGCATCGCTTTATTCTGAAAGCTGTAACTTTTTAATTTTTTGGCTGATGGAGCTGCATGGTGGCTTGATTTTTGCGGGACAAGATGTTGTTTTCAGTGGTACCATTTTTATTTACATCCGTCTTTTTGATCATGTTTAATTCCACTTTTTTCCAGCGGTATGATGAAAACTCATAGTTTCTTGTGTTTTTTTTTTATGCTGTTCATTGAAAGGGTTAACTAGTGTGACAAGTTTATAGATCGGGTCGTTCCGAACGCGGCGATAACAAATATGTGTACTTTTTAGTTTATTTTCTATTTTTTTTTAACTAAAAATCTGTATTTATTAGTGTAATATATATATATATATTTTACATTTTTTTTTTAGATTTTTACAATTTTTTTTCAAATTTTTTTAACTTTTTTACTTAGTCCCTCTATGGGACTTTCACTTTTTTCATAGGTATAATGTATTGCAATGCACTAGCAATACATTATACCTCTATTGAAAGCTCCTGAGACTATGCTCTGCATTGGTCTCAGGAGCTTTCCGTAGCTTAGTGACCTGGGGGTCGACATGACGACCCCTGGTCACCATGGCACCGGTCGGGCCCCTGCGATGACATCATGGGGGCGCCGACCTGAAGGCAGATGGCTCGATCGCAGTATTCAGGGGGTTAACAGCCAGGGGCGGCTCTGACACCGCTCCTGGCTGTTTAGTGCCGCAGCTCAGCCACTGGCAGCGCTGAGCTCCAGCGTTAATAGAGCAGCGGATGCTGAAATTTCAGCGTCTCCTGCTCCATCATGCTGTGATCGTTCAGTCAGATTGACTGACCGATAGCAGCGATCTGGGTGCAGGGACCGACGGCATTGGTCCCTGCACCCCTTCTCGAGCTGCTCAGCTGTCACAGACAGCTGTCGGCACTGAACTGGCACATCTTGTTTACACGCTGTGCCAGTTCAAAGCTATGACGGACACTGCATGGCAAGGAGCAATAACTTACACCCGCTCATGCCGTTCAGTGTCCGTCATTGAGCGTTATGGGGTTAAAGTGGAATTTTCATGTTACTAAATTGCTTTGGTTAGTTAGACAGCTTGAAAATAAGCAAGTTTGCAATTTAACTTGCTTTTTCTATCTGCAGTTATTCTCCTGCTATGTGAGCTTTTATTTTACATAGTGTACAGCTTATTTCCAAGGAGATCGACCACCAGAGCCTGGCCGAATGTGCGTGTTAGTTACATTCTAGGAGATGAGTTGAATCCTAAGATGTCACCTCTCTCCAGCCCACTGATTTCCCAACATCAGTTTGCTGCTCACTTCTTTCCATCTCCCTCTTAGCTCTATCACTCCTGTAGAATCACAACCCCTTAAACCCTCACCATCTGCTGTTTCCAAAGCTGTTCTAATCACAGCTCTCACTTTCTTGAGCCATGTGTATTTTTCAAATGTCCTGTTATGTCTATATGCAAATATAGTGATAACACTGTAGACTTAGAACAAGCACTAACAAATATTAATATGTTGCAGCAGGATGAAACTCCTAGCCAGAATTGTCACTCCTGAAGGAGTACCCAACCCCAAGCAATAAGGAAGTAAGGAGACGGCAGAGCTGTGATATGCTCAAGAAAAAACTTGAAAATACCCATTTAAAGTGGTTGTACCTCTTTGAAATATCATAGAAACATTCTGGAGAACAAAAAATGGGACAGCACTAGACTCATAGTTGACTTTAAAGGGGTTGTCCCAAGAACAAAGTTAATTTTAATCAGTAGATCTTGGAATAATAATAAGTTTCACAATTGGTTGCAATAACAAAAAAATTATGTGCTGACATAATCTTGTAAAGGTGCCCAGTCTATGTACTGTGTAATGGCTGTGTTTGACCACAGCTCCTGGGCAGGGTGTAGCATCAGTGTCTCTGCCTCCCGCCCGGCAGAGACGCCGATCTCCTCACCGCTGCGGCTCCAGTTAAGCGTCCTCCGCTGCTCCTCCCGGCTCCCTCGCCGTGTCTATCCGTGCAGATCCCCAGGTACTGTACTTAGGGCGCGCACGCTCCCTATCTCTTAAAGGGGCCGCGCGCCATCCTAAAATGTTCCAATGTTGAAGTTTGTTTGCATTAAACAGCCTCTCCAGTCCTCAGGTACCCTCAGGTCCCCGTGCTGCTCACCAGCCTGTCTATCAGCCGTGCCTACCAGCCGTACCCGCCAGCCTGTCTACCAGCCGTGCCTGCCAACCTGTCTACCAGCCGTGCCCGCCAGCCTGTCTACCAGCCGTGACCGCCTGCATGACTACCAGCCATGACTGCCTGTCTGTCTTCCAGCTCTGCCAGCCCACGCACCGTGCCTGTCAGCTTCAGCTGTAAGTTCCATTGGAGTCGCCTGCTCTCTCGCATGAGGTCGGTCCGGGTTGGCACTTAGTTACGCCCCTCTGGTCCCTCCTTGTACCACGGCACAGTGATTCCACCACCCGGACCCGTAACAGATTGCACAGGCCATGGAAACCGGTGGCTCTCAGACTCTCTCACTCTCTGACCTGTACCAAGAGGTCTCCCGCCAGAGGTCTCAACAGGATATGATCCTGTCCTATCTGCAAACTGTTAACTCCTGCTTGGACACGCTGTCCGCCCCGGCTGTGTCCACCTCTAAGCAAGCGGCATCCGCTCCAGCGGCGCCTCAACCCAGTGGTGCCGTGACACCCAGCTTAGGATCCTGACTATCTGCTCCACCATGCTTTGGCGGTGAACCTGCTCTATGTCAAGGTTTCATCAACCAGTGCACGCTGCACTTTGAGCTCCTGGTTCATCAGTTCACTTCAGACCGGGCTAAAGTGGCATTTATCATGTCTCATCTCACCGGAGAGGCAATGGAGTAGCTCAATCCCCTCTGGGAGAGAGGGGATCCTCCGGTGTCCAATCTCCAGGCTTTTCTCGCAGAGAGTTTTTGATGACACATCCTCGACTGCCTCCTCTCTTCTTCGTCTACGCCAAGGGAGCCTCACAGTAGGCCAGTACGCAGTGCATTTCTGTACCCTCACGTCTGAACTGGCCTGGAACAACGAGGCCCTGGTATCTACCTTTTGGGAGGGCCTTTCTGGATGGATCAAGGACGAACTAGCCGGTCGTGACATACCCACCTCTCTGGATAACCTGGTGTTTTTGGTCACTCGGATCGACATTTGGTTCTAGGAGTGTTCTAAGGAGGTGATCCGTGAGAGAAAATCTCTGTGTCTCCAACCTTCCAGAGGCCAGTCTCTCTACTGGCCTCTACCTCAGCTTCCACCCCTGAAGCTATGCAGGTAGATCAGATTAAGATGGGCAAGTCTCGCCAGGAGGCCTGCCGTGCTGTGGGAAGATGTTTATACTGTGGCAGCTCGGAACATCTAATTCGCTCTTGTCCAGAGAGACCGGGAAACTCCAGTGCCTAGGATCATTTGGACAGGTCGTCCTGGGCAAAAATTCTTCCTCTCCATCCCTGACTCTATCTGTATCGATAACCTGCGGTAAGATACACTTCTTCGAGACTGCCTATCTGGATTCCGGTGCCGCTGGGAATCTCATCCAACAGGCCATTGTGGAGCAGTATTCAACATCTTTCAGATCCGTTAGCAGTTTCCTCTGTGGATGGGAGGGCCCTTTCAGAGTCCATCTTATTCGTCACCGAGTCTGCAGTTCTTCAGGTAGGAATGATACACTCGGAGAAAATCTCCTTCTACGTGCTGTCCAGCCTGTCCCACTCTATACTGCTTGGACTGCCCTGGCTTCAAACACATGAGCCAGTTTTGAATTGGAGTTCGGGAGAGGTGCTCCGCTGGGGTCAGGAATGTCACAAGACCTGCTTGGTTCCTGTCCTCCCTGCTTGACCTCCGTCCACTCCAGCTAATTTGCCCGGCTTGCCGGCACCCTACTGGTCTTATGCTGACGTCTTTGACAAGAAGGAGGCTGAGACACTACCACCACATAGGCCGTATGACTGTCCTATTGACCTCATTCCTGGTGCTTTACCTCCCCGAGGTCAAATTTACCCCCTGCCGTTGGCTGAGACCCGAGCCATGTCCAAATACATAGAAGAGAATCTTGCTAGGGGATTTATCCAGAAATCCACCTCTCCAGCTGGAGCAGGATTCTTCTTCGTCAAGAAGAAGAATGGCTCTCTTCGCCCATGTATCGACTATAGGGGTCTAAATCAAATCACTATTAAAAACAAGTATCCTCTGCCTCTCATCTCCGAGTTGTTTGACCGCTTCAAGGGCGCCAAGGTCTTTACTAAGCTCGATCTCCGTGGCACATACAATCTGATCCAGATTCGCCAGGGTGGCGAGTGGAAGACGGCATTCAACACCCGGGATGGCCACTACGAGTACTGCGTGATGCCCTTCGGACTCTGCAACGCACCAGCAGTCTTCCAAGAACTGGTGAATAATATCTTTTGAGATCTTCTATACTCGTGTGCGGTAGTGTATCTGGACGACATCCTGGTGTTCTCTTCTGATTTGTGCTCACATGAAAGATACGTTTGACAGGTATTGCAGAGGCTCAGGAAGAATCGTCTGTATGCCAAATTCGAGAAATGAACAGACTTCTCTTCCCTTCCTGGGATACATAATCTCGGAGACCGGACTTAAGATGGATCCCGAAAAGGTGTCAGCCGTTCTAAAGTGGCCCCGACCTGAGGGGTTGAAGGCTATTCAGCGGTTTCTGGGGTTCGCTAATTATTACCGCTTATTCATTCCTCATTTTTCTTCCCGGACTCCTCCCATCTCTGCTCTGACCCGCAAAAGGGTTAATCCTAAAGGAATGGACTCCCGAGGAGTAAAACGCCTTCTTATCCTTGAAACAAGCTTTCTCCTCTGCCCTGGTACTTCATTGTCCTGACTGTAACAAGCAGTTCTTCCTGGAGGTTGATGCCTCTTCTTCTGGGGCCGGAGCAGTTCTCACCCAGAAGTCCTCGTCCAGGCGAATGGTAACCTGCGGCTTCTTTTCCAAACTCTTCACCCCTTCGGAGTGCAATTATTCCATTGGAGAGCAAGAACTACTTGCTATTAAACTGGCATTGGAGGAATGGCGGTTCTTGCTAGAGGGGGCTTTGCACCCAGTGGTCATCTACACGGATCACAAGAATCTCCCCTACTTGCAATCTGTTCAACGACTCAATCCTAGTCAGGCCAAATGGTCTCTGTTCTTTGCTCACTTCAACTTCACTCTCCATTTCCGTCTAGCAGACAAGAATATTAAGGCAGACGCACTCTCCCGCTCATTCCTGTCTACCGATCAAGAGGAGGAGCCTCTACACATCATTGATCCCTCCAGAATAATGACTTTCGCCCCATTTGACCTGTTTCATCTTCCTCCTGGTAAGACCTTTGTGGCAGCTCCGGATAGGAGGAGGGTCTTACTCTGGGGTCATTCATCCAAACTGGCTGGACATGCCGGTCAGAGGAAGACACTTCTGCTAATTTCCCGACATTACTGGTGGCCGACTCTGCGCAGGAACGTTGCGGATTTTGTCACTGCTTGCCCTACCTGTGCACGTAACAAGACGCCTAGGCAACTTCCGACTGGTCAACTTCTTCCTCTGCTCCGTGGCAGCATATTGCGATGGATTTCATCACGGATGTTCCTGTATCGGCCGGTTGTACTGTCATTTGGGTGGTTGCTGATCGCTTCTCCAATATGGCCCACTTCATTCCCTTGCCAAGTCTTCCTTCTGCGCCAGTGCTAGCCAAAGACTTCATCCTTCACATCTTCTGTTTCCACAGACTACCTCTTCATATTGTCTCGGATAAAGGAGTTCAGTTTACTTCACGCTTCAAGAGAGCCACATGTAAGCTGCAGAATGTCGCTTTGGACTTCTCTTCGGCCTATCATCCTCAGTCCAATGATCATGTTGAGCATATCAATCATATCCTCACTAGTTTACTTAGGCATTTCGTCAACGCTCACCATAGAGACTGGGTGGAGCTCCTGCCTTGGGCCAAATTTTCCTACAATAACCATGTGAGTGAATCCTCTGCCAAATCTCCATTCTTTGTGGTGTATGGTCAGAATCCCAATATTCCGTTTCGTGTTTCTACTTCTGTTGACAATCCTGTTGTGGATTCTCTCATCAGAGACTTTTTGGTGATTTGGGAGGACACTAAAATGGCACTGCTACAGTCCTCTGAGCGGATAAAGAGACATACCGACAAGAGACATTTGGACCTGCCTCTATTCCGTCCGTGGGACAAGGTCTGGCTTTCCTCCAAGTATGTTCATCTCAAGATACCTTCATACAAGACATCCTTTCATGTGTCTCTCCTCAAGCCTGTAATCCTCAATTTCTTCTCTGACGATCCAGTACCAATCCAGCTCAAGTCTCCACTGAGGACGTTTTCGAGGTAGAGAGCATTCTGGCCACCAAAAGGGTAAGAAGAAAAACTTTGTTTCTTGTGGATTGGAAGGGGTTTGGTCCTGAGGAGAGGTCATGTGAGCCCTGGGAGAACATTCATGCTCCTCTTCTCCAGGAAAAATTTCTTGTGGGCTTGAAGAAGAGGGGTCCCAAAGGGGGGTAGCATTGGTGTCTCTGCCTCCTGCCCGGCAGAGGCGCTGATCTCCTTACCGCAGCGGCTCCGGTCCGGCGTCCTCCGTACATCCTCCTGGCTCCCTCGCCATGTCTGTCTGGGGTGCGCGCTCTGCACTGTACTTAGGGTGCGTACTCCCTATCTATTAAAGGGGCAGCACGCGCCATCCTAAAATGTTGCTGGCCAATGGCTGGAGGACTGCTCCTATATAAGGCACCTCCTCCAAAATGGAGGTGCCTGCGCAATGTTGAAGTTTGTTTGCATTAAACAACCTCTCCAGTCCTCAGGTCCCCTTGCTGCCCGCCAGCCTGTCTATCAGCCATGCCTGCCAGCCTTCTATCAGCCATGCCTGCCAGCCTGTCTACCAGCCGTGCCCACCAGCCTGTCTACCAGCCATGCCCGCCAGCCTGTCTAAAAGCCATGACCGCCTGTCTGTCTTTCAGAGCTGCCAGCCCACCCGTACTTGCCAGCTTTGGCTGTCAGTTCTGTGGGAGTCGCCTGCTTTCGCACAAGGTTGGTCACAGAGTGGCACCTTGTCCACCTTCCTTGTCCCTCCTTGTTTCACGGAGTCGACTAAACCGCCGTGTAGCCAGGGTCGGTCCAGGTTGGCACTTAGTTACGCCCCTCTGGTCCCTCCTTGTACCATGCACAGTGGTTCCACCACCCGGACCCGTAACACTGGGGAGGAAGCAAAAAATATACAGATATTACAGCAGGGGATCGCAGATCATTTTTTCTTTGAGGCAAATGTTTTTTTTAAAACACGCAAGGAAATGTTTTTGTTTAACATCACAAAAAGAATCAGCTGTGATCCCATGCTGCAATATCTGTATACTCTCTTGCTATATTTTGCATCCTCCACTGGCCAACAGATGTGGTATGATCAGACCATGTCCCTGCATGGTCAGACACAGCCATTGCACAGTACATAGCAGGGGCACATTTATAAAATTATCTCAGCACAGAAACACATCCAATTGTGAAAGTTATTATTATTCCAAGATCTATTGAATTGAGTTGCTGTTGCTAGACTGATGGTTCAAACCAGCAAGTGTTTAACTTTGAATAATAATGGTGACAACATGCCTTTTTTAATGCAAAAGGTTGTGTAGGTGCAATGTATTTCTACATTAAGAGAAAGCATTTTTATATAAGTTATAATAAATTAGGAACAGGGATGAAACAATAGCAGAATTAGAAATAATATATCTATGATAAATGCTTTAACTTCTTCACGACCTTTATGTCTAAGGTCTTGTCCTTTCCTTTGATGCAAGCTCGCGTGCTGAGCCTGTGTCTCGCCCAGGGGGATATAGGGGACTCGGTACCCGGGCCTTTTACCTTGTTTAGGATGTCACGGCAGCCGGCTCCCGGGCCCGTACTCTGGGGTCTCTCTTGAAAAAGGGGTTTTTTGGTTGGTAACAGTTTTTGTCTCGTGACGCCACCTGTGGTTTCTGGTAACGGATACCAGCGCTGCTGCAGACCTCCGGGGCAGGTGTTAGGGCAGCTGGGTTGGTGCGGCTCTCTACAGGCAGAGTACAGACCCAGGGCAGTGTAGGTGCAGATGGTGATGCTGGGCATTGTAGTGCAGACGAGATGGCGCAGCAGAAGTAACTGACAGAGACAGGAGATTCACTTCAGTACCTTTACTGGTGCGGATGTCAGGTACGGTACAGGGTACTCGGTAGGAAGGGTGCACTTCTGGACTCTCCCCAGTGAGCGGGTATAAGGCCTCCTGGTCTGTTTCTCCCTCTCTCTAAGCTCCTGGCCAGCCTGCAACTGGGCCTAGCTTCTGTGTTGTGGTGTTCTCTCACCTGTCGCTTGGTAGTAGGACCTTTCTCTGGCAACCACTATCCCTGGACGCTGGGGCCTTCGTGGTTCCTAGTCCTGTAAAGGGTTTAGCTTCAGGTCGACCAGGAATCTGTAATCCTCCTGGTATGCCGGTAATCCCTACTGAGTGTAGAGGACCCTGTAGGCGCGGACCCGGTGTCCGGTTTGTATTCTTGGGTGAGCCTGTGATGCTCCTCTGCCCCCTTAACTCCTTTCTCCTCTTTGCCTCCGGCCACACTCGAGCCCTCAGTACACAGCAGCTCACGTGCTGCCTCTTCACTGATCTAAGTGCCAGCACACTGTCTGACTTTCTGACTGCCTAACTTCACCCTCCATATATATATATCCCTAACAGGGCTCACTCTGGTGGTATGAAGTGGAAGGGTGGAGGTGTTTGTAATGTAGTGAGGGCCTCTTGTGGAGAAGTCCGTCCATGCACCCTTTTGGGTCCTGTGGTACTTGTAGTAGCAGGGTGCCACACCTGCATCTTTCCCGACAGATGATGGCTGATTTAATTAGCCATCATATGTCTTTAACAGTCGCAAGAGGAGAGGAGCTTTTAACCTGTTAAATGCATTTAACACGCACCGGCAGGGGGGGCGCGTCATTCCACCCTCCCATTGGCACGCCCGTGGCATGATCGCAGGGCGTCGATGTGTTGCCATGATAGGAGCGTCTGCTGATGACCCCTGTGCCTGTCATTACGATACTTCTGTAAAAGCCAGCGTTTTTAAAAATATGAAAAAAAAAAACACAAAAGTTCAAATCACCCCTCTTTTCCTTCATTAAAAATTAAACCATTAAAAAAAAACTAAAATTACACATATTTGAGATCGCTGTATTAGTAAAAGTCCGATTTATCAAAATATTAAATAAAGTAATCTGATTGGTAAACAGTACACCGAGAAAAAAATCAAAATGCCAAAATTACGGTTTTTGGCAGCCACAACATTGCCATAAAATTCAATAAGAGGCAATTAAAACATCATATCTACCCCAAAATGGTATCAATAAAAACATCAGCTTAGCGCACAAAAAATAAGCCCTCACTCAGCCCCATGTCCCCTAAAACTAATAGCGTTAGGAGTCTTGGAAAATGGCAAAACAAGAAACATATATATATATATTTTTTTTACAAACTTACCATTTTTTTTCACCCCTTAAATAAAAATAAACTATGCATATTTGGTGTCTGCGTACTAGTACTGACTTGGAGAATCATATTGGCAGGTCAGTTTTACTGTATAATGAACATGGGAAATAATAAAAAAGAACAATTGTGGAATTGCACTTTTTTTTCCAACTTCAATGCACTTAGAATATTCTGCCCGTTTTCCAGCACACTATGTGGTAGAATTAATGGTGTCATTCAAAAGTACAACTCTTACCAAAAAAACAAGCCCTCATACGGCTATGTGGAATGAAAAATAAAAAAGTTATGGCTCTTCGAAAAATAAAAGGAAAAAACTAAAACAAAAAAAAGGAAAATCGCCCTGTCACAAAGGAGTTAAAATTCAAAAGGATGTGTTAGTGGCATGTATTTCTAAATTAAGAAAAAATCATGAAACAATAGCAGAATTAGCAAATAATATATCTGTGATAAATGCTTTAAGTAAATAAAAATGATAACCGGTACATAGAAAGGATGATATAAAGTAAGGAGTCTACTTGAGTTGAAGATAGTTCAGTTCTAGTAAGAATAGTTAGATGCAGATAACTACAGGATGGAGACAGTGGTACACCATAGAGCCTAGTCTTTACTTACATTAACTGCACTGAAGGGCACCACTTACGATTACTATAAGTGTGAATGACACCAAGCTCAAGGGAGAAGGTAAGCATTCCCAAATACATACTCAGAAACACGAGTGCGCATAAAGCCTGCAATATCATGCATTTTGTGGCTCTAGTTCTGTAGGGTTGTGGACTGTCTTACCCTGTTCCTGCCCCTGAAAACAACAGAATCGCTATGTGAATATTGCCGTGCTGTTCTATATGTAAAAGTAATGTGTGTCCAATGTAATGTATTATGGTGATGCACAGTATGTAAAGTGTTAATGCCTAATGTGATTATAGCATAGGTTAAGATATACAGTGACACGTAAAAGTTTGGGCACCCCTGGTCACAATTACTGTTATTGTGAACAGTTAAGCTAGCTGAAGATGAAATGAGCTCTAAAAGGCCTAAAGTTAAAGATTACACATTTCCTTTGTATATTAGGCAAAAAAAAAATATTTTCATCTTTTACATTTTAAAAATTACAAAAAGGTAAATGGGCCAATGCAAAAGTTTGAGCACCTGCATGGTTGACACCTAGTAACACTCCGTTTTGAAAGTATCATGGCTTGTAAACGCTTTTTGTAGCCATCCAAGAGTCTTTCAATTCTTGTTTGAGGGATTTTCATCCATTCTTCCTTGGAAAATTCTTCCATTTCTGTGAGATTCCTGTGTCGTCTTGCATGTACTGCTATTTTGAGGTCTAGCCACAGATTTTCAATGATGATCAGATCAGGGGACTGTGGGGACCATTGTAAAACCTTCAGCTTGCGACTTTTGAGGTAGTGTATTGTGGATTTTGACGTGTGTATAGGATCATTATTAGTGATGAGCGAGCGTGCTCATTTAACCCTTTAAACGATTACGCTCAGGTACTCGCCAAGCATTTGCGGTGTGCTCGGCATCAATGAAAGTGTCGCCGCGGCTGCATGTGTCACATCTGTCATACACCTGTGACACATGCAGGGATTGCCTGTTTGCCTAATACCATATTATAGGATAATATATTTAGCATAGAAGATAGGAAATAGTTAAGGATAGAGCTAGCCCAGTGGGTGGGCACTAGTGTCAATAAAAAAGGGGACCTCCTAATTAGAGAGAGTTCAGTATCAGTTAGTGAAGTGCCTAGTAAAATCCAAGTTCAGGTGGGGTGGGTTGCTGAGGGCAGCATCCGCCAACTGTTCAAGGCAGTGGGAGGCTAAATGGAGTTCCCTGATGGATATTCCAACAGCGTCTGGAGCCTAGGGCTCGGGCCAGGTACCAAGGAGCAGGCCTGGTGTTCTGGCATCACAAGGTCGGTGGACGTGGAATTACTTGGGGAGCAGATGGCCAGTCCTGGGTGCACTGCCGAAGTGGACAACGAATCCCTGAGGCTGATGGAGACAGCGGGCTAGGTGATAGTTCAAAATGAACGGGTGGCAGGACAGAAGAGGAGTTGTACTAAGGAGGAAAAAAGTGTGAATTGCTGTGCCCTATCCCACTTGTGCCCGCCTCATGAACTTGGACTGTTTAGTAAAAGTTTGACTGTTACAAAGAACTTGGTGTCCCATACATTGTGTGTGGTGGCTCCTGAGGACAGAAGCCTGTAGGCTTACAAGTGAGTGTGATGCACCCCACACCCTTCAGCACATTTGGACTGGGACACCACTTGTCTGTAAAGTGGCAGAGCGCAACCGGACCGCAGCTCGGTTGCGACTACTGCTCTGTGTCACTTTACAGTTCTGCATCTAGTGCCTACATACTGTAAAAGTGCCATTCAGTGAGGACTATGCAGTCCTGTACAGTGTCACAGTGACAACTCTATAATTGCTATACAGCTACAGTATTAATACCATGGCTGGCTTCGCAATGTAAATTTAGACCAGAAGCAGACTGAGACAGAAAAGACCCCTGTGCAATATGATTATATGGGCCCTTTGCAGTCCAGCAACTTACAATAATGCTCAATTCAACCTGCTTTGGAGTTACCTCTGGCCTCTGTGCGCAGCTCCACTTGTTGCACCAATGATATGTCCATCTCTAGTTCAGACTATATATAGTTTTATCTGCAGCTTTAGTTTACTATATACTGTATGTATACCAGTTTATTAAACCATTGCTTACTCTCATACACATTCAGAAAAAACTTGAATTAATTCTAAGTATGTTCTATGTGTGCATCTGACAGCAAAAGCTTGGATGATTTCATGAACTATTTTCATTTGGATACACCTCTGGGATATGTACCCATTAATCATTCATATCTTCTGTACTGAGTCTATGAATGGATCTTTCTAACCAGAGGCAAAAATAGAATGTCAAATGTGCTGGGAAACTTTGCTGTTCTCCATTCTTAAATCTTTGCTGAAGGACACAAAGTAGATAAATTAAACAAAACAGCAAAGTCTAGAGGAGATTTATGACCCAAGAAAACTTTTCCTATATATAATAGGGAACATTTATAAAAAAGTGTCATTTACCAGCACGTAGTCAGCAAATAGTATTATTCTTATCAAATATGTGTCTAAAGACCTCTATACTAGCGTCAACCGAACTCACCAATATCAATGGGTTTGGTCAACAGTCTAATGTGTATGGGGGCCTTTAGACTGTCCCCAGTCAGATGATGTCAGAGGACTGAAGGATCTAAATCTTCTGTCCGGCGATTATTTTGTTCTCCAAGGTATGTTCATCCGGCATTATTTGTAGTGCGTCCACTCCAAAAATGACTTTGCTGTTCATTCAATGTAGCTTTTAATAGCTTTTTTATTAGCCAAGCATTTAAAGAAGAGCCCTGACCATTCTTCAGGCTTTTTGCGCTGTGAAGCCACTCTATTCTTTACATCGAATGTTTAAAATGTGAATGTTTAAAAAATTCCACAACGATATTGGTGATATTATTTTGAGCATTTTGTAAGTGTGTTTGAGTCATTTTTACACTATGAAATACTAGCATTTTATTTATTGCTTACTTCATTTAAAAAATAGTGAGAAAATTGTCCACTTAAAAATGCATAAAAAGTGTTAGAAAAACATTTACAGAAAACCCCCCAGGAAAAACGTTAACAGAAAGCTAACAAAAAATGCTTTAAGACAAAAAAAAATTAGAAAAGCCACCTGAAATGGTTTTCGCTTTAAAAGCTCATAGTTTTTCATTTCTTGACAAAACTCAAGGAAGATTGCTATTGGCCGAATGATGGGCCTAACCAATGTTCAGCCAGCAACTATCTAAAGTGTATGGGGGGGCTTTAGTATTCGGGCCTTAAATAAATGCTTGATCTTATATAGATTTAACCCTAAAACTTATTTTTTGAGGTTTACAGCATTGACATTTTAGGCCTTGGATCCACATTTAGGGTCCTTATAAATATGCCCACATTTATTATCCACCAAAATCAAATGTTAAAAATGGCTTTAATATCTTGGTGCAAAATCCTATTAATATTACTACTTTATTCCATTAATAATAATTGTGGATCATAGAATCTTTTAACAAAAATGCGATAAATGTTGCAAAATACTTGAAGTTAGGCATGCGATACATTGGGAGTTTCTGTCGGAATTTAAAAAAAACAGGATTTAGACTGAAACCCTGATCAAGTCGTGATGGAGCCATTCACTTCAATGAAGCCGATTGGGTCGATTTGGACACTGTTTGATCTCCTTCCTGGCAATGGCGGACCACTTTTTAATATTTAGTGTTCTCTTTGTTGCATGTACAGTGGCTTGCAAAAGTATTCACCCCTCTTGGGATTTTTCACGTTTTGCTACCTCACAACATGGAATTTCACTGTTTTATTGAGAATTTACATTAGTTCATGTAAAGAACATTCCTACAACTGTGAACATTTTTTTTTTATTGTGAAGCAAACAACAAATAGGACAAAATAACTGAAAACTTCAGTGTTATTCACCCCCCTAAAGTACTTTGTAGAGCCTCCTTTTGCAGCAATCACTGCTGCAAGTCACTTTGGATAAGTCTCTATGAGCTTTCTACATCTTGCCACTGGAATGTTTGCCCTTCTTCAATGCAAAACTGCTCCAGCTCCTTCAAGTTAGATAGTTTCCTTTGGTGAACAGCAATCTTCAAGTCTGACCACAGATTCTCAATTGGATTAAGGTCTGGGCTTTGACTATGCCACTCCAAAACATTTACACGTTTCCCCTTAAACCACTCAAGTGTTTAGCAGTATGCTTTGGGTCATTGTGCGGTTCCATTCCAGTCTTAAATCACTGACAGACTAAAACTGGTTTTGCTCAAAAATATCCCTGTATTTTGCACCATCCAACTTCCCCTCAACTCGGACCATTTTCCCCGTCCCTGCTGCTGAAAAACATCCCACAGCATGACGCTGCCACCACCATGTTTCACTGTTGGGATGGCATTCTTGGGGTGATGAGCTGTGCTGGTTTGGCACCAGACATAGTGTTTTCCTTGGTGGCCAAAAAGTTCAATCTTGGATTCATCTAGCCTCAGTACCTTCCTCCATACATTTGGTGAGTCTTCCACATGTTTTTTGGCAAGCTCAAAATGAGCCGTACAATTGTTGTATGTAAGTAAAGGCTTTTTTTCTGCCCACTCTTCTATAAAGGCCACCTCTAGAGGTATATGGCTTGGGTCGTATGGTGTATAGTCGTATGGTCAGATACTCCAGTCTCTGCTTGGGAACTCTGCAGCTCCTTCAGGGTTACCTTTGGTCTCTATGCTGCCTCTATGATTAATGCCCTCCTTGCCTGGGCTGAGAGTTTTGATGGGTGGCCCTCTCTTGGCAGGTTTGTTGTGGTACTATGTGGTATAACAATATAACAGTGCAGCCCTGAACAACAAACAGATCAGTGTACCAGCCATATAAAGCATATGATTAGCATAATAATTATTAATATGCATCAGAACCTATAGAACACAGTTATACACAAAGTCAGTGGCGTACCATCAATGGTGGCAGGCCACGCGACTGCTATGGAGCCCCCCGGTTCACGGGCCCCATAGCAGTCGCCTGCACCGTGTAAACCCCGCATCGGGTCCCCCTTCTGCACCCCTGCTCCGCCGGCACTGCAGCTTGATTGCCGACACTTCAAACATGGCCGCGCGCATTGCGGCTGCTTCTTGTAGTAATGATAATGACACGGAAGGGGCGACACGGCACCTTTAATTGTGCTTGTGTGTCACCCCTACCGGATCATTACTACCAGACTCAGCCGCACAGCGCACTGTGTGCAGCCATGTCTGAAGTTCCGGCAATCTAGCAGCACTGGATAAAGGTGATGTACAGATGCTGAAGGAGCGGCCAACGCCCAGACGACGAAAGGGCCCCTTGATGGTCCAGGGCCCCAACGGCGAGTGGGCCCCCCCTGATAGTCCAGGGCCCCGACAGCGAGGGGGCACCCCTGATGGTCCAGGGCCTCGACGGCCATCAGACATGCCGTGACCCTGCACTGCCGCATGAGGAGCTGGACGGGACACAGGTCAGGGGCAGGTGAGTGAGGCTTGTCGCCAGCTTCCCCCCAAACCCCATATTAAATATATTTCTAATGTGTGTGTGTATGTCAGTGTGAATACAAAGAGAGAGAGAGCGCAAAGACCAATAGAGTTTCACCTGTAGACATAGGAATGAATAATAAAAAGGTGGTGCTCACCTGGTTTGGTTGTGTAAGGACACAACCACCATAACGTATAAAAAGCAGCTGCAGCGGATCTCCAATGGGTGTCCCACAGGACCAGAATAAATCCAAAGGCGGTGAAAGTAGAGATATACGTCCGCGCCGCTGAAAGATCCTCAAGTCAGGAACATGTAATAATATCCTTGTTTATTGGTAAATGCCTACGCGTTTCTGGGTGTTCCACACCCTTTCATCAGGGCACCAACAGATATATAGTTATATCTGTTGGTGCCCTGATGAAGGGGTGTGGAACACCCAGAAACGCGTAGGCATTTACCAATAAACAAGGATATTATTACATGTTCCTGACTTGAGGATCTTTCAGCGGCGCGGACGTATATCTCTACTTTCACCGCCTTTGGATGTATGTCAGTGTGTATGACAGTGTGTATATATTTATGTCTGTTTTATATGTTTTTAAGAATGTGTTCAAATATTTATGTATGCCTGTATGTGCACGTATCTGTATATCTGTTTGTGTATGTGTATGACTGCGTATTGTATGTGTGTATATCTGTGTACCATGTGCATGTGTGTACTTCTGCGTACTTCATGTGTGCGTGTGTGCATGTCTGAGTACTGTGTGTACGTGTGCGCATGTCTGCGTACTGTGTGTATGTAGGTCTGCGTACTGTTTGTGTGCGTGTGTTTATATGTCTGAGTACTGTGTGTGTGCATGTTTGCATACTGTGTGTGTGCATGTCTGCGTACTGTGTGTGTGCATGTCTAGCATACTGTGTGTGCATGTCTGTGTACTGTGTGTGCATGTCTAATATACTGTGTGTGTGCGTGTTTGTCTACGTACTGTGTGTGCATGTCTGCATACTGAGTGTGTGTGCATGTGCACATGTCTGCATACTGTGTGTGCATGTGTCCATGTCTGTGTACTGTGTGTGAGTGCGTGTGCATGTCTGCGTACTATGTGTGTGCGTATTTCTGCATACTGTTTGTGTGCGTGTGTGCGTATGTCTGCATACTGTGTGTGTGTGAAGCGTGCCCTGGGCCGTGGGGTACTCGGTAGCCGGGCCGGTCGTTGCTAGGGGATATGTCACAGTGGCGGTGACCCGGTCTGTGACCCAGGGCGGTCAATAAAAGGGGAATTTGAGAAAGGGGATTATAGTTTTTATGTAATGTTCGTGACTCCACCTGTGGTATGCGGCTACATGGAGCCGCCGCTGCGGTGTAGAACCTCTAGAGCCGATGATGACACAGCAGAGTTGGTTCAGCTCTCCACAGGCAGAGCTTAGCTCGAGGGCAGGAAGTGGTGATTTTATAGATGTTGCTGTGCGGTGTAGTGCAGAGGATGGCGCAGTTAATAATCAGCCCACAACTTAATGGCGGTTTCCTCTTATCTTTACTTGCAGTGGTTAGGCAAACCGGGGCGTGGGTACTACCTGGTAGTGGAGGTCCGGGCGGCCAGGAAGCAAGTGGGGAATCCACCTCGCCAGGTGAAGTTGTCGCTCCCATGTGGTGGTGCTGGGTCCTATCGTGCTGCTGAGCCTCCAGGCGTCTGATGGGGCCAGGAGACCTTCAGTCTCCTGCCCTCCGGTTTCTGCTGCTGGGCCTAGAGTGCCCCACAATCTCGGATTCCGGTGTCTGGTTCTTCTGTGCTTCTCTCTGGGGTGAGCTGGCTGACAGCTCCACTCCCTAGGTCTTTCCTCGTCGATGTCCTGACTTCAACTACTCACTAACTCTAACTAACCCCGCCTCCAGATCCTAGTTGCTAAGGGGAGGAGCTCCCCTTGCTGGTCTGGAGCCAGGAAAATGTTGCATGCTAGCAAAACCTGATTAAGGGACCCCTCCTTGCTTCCAGGCATGGCATCACCCCTTGTGAGGGAGGCAATGCCACTGTGGCAACCGGACTCCTAGGGTGCCACATTCCCCCCCTAGTTAACTTCAGTACTCCCGGACTGAGGATACCTTTTAAAATTAACAATCAACAATAACAATTCACATTACAAACAGTTTACAAAATCTCAAAAAGCAAAAACTACAAAAACCCAAGCAAAAACTTACAGCAGTCACTGCGGCACTTAGTCTTAACACCACAATCCGGATAACTGAAATTTGGCTGGTGGATACCGCATCAACCCACTTTGTGTATCGTCCCTGGGCGTGGCTTCAGGGCACTCTTTCGGTGGGCCTGGTCTTCAGCCACGCCTGCTGTTTATTTTCAAGGCCACTTACTAACCATTTTCAATATTGTCCTGACCACACCTAGTCTTGTCCATAAATTTAACAAACATATATATCCAAGATTATTTAACGGTTACAACTATATATAACATACACTTTAGTTCCTCCAGCGGGCAGGAAGCTGACCTTTAGTACTCCGGGTCGATCTACGTAGTACATTTGTTGTCACTGACCTACCCTGGTCCCTAGTGTCTACCCCTGGTGTTGTGGGTTCAGTGTGAACTACACTACAGGTAGTCTGAGGTAACACCGGTAGACTGGGTAATCTCCTACGAATTATTTGACTCACCCTGGGTACGACAGGTTCACTGCTAGCAGAGGGTAGATTCTCCTGATCTGCTGCTGATAAAGCATCTGTCTCTGGGGCCGACTGGTCTTCCAGATGCTCTAAAGCCTCTGCAGCTTCCGGTGAGGCCACTTTGAGAAAGGTCAGGACAGGTACCACAATTGCTCTGTTCACCTGCGTCCAAGACCGGGGAAATGCTCTAAGGACTGTCTGGACCGTTTCTTCCACCTCTTCTGTGGGCTGAGGGCTGTCTGGTTCTTCTTCTTTGTCTTTCAACCATTCAGGACATATCTTCATGTGGTCTCTTGAGACTGCCGCTGAAATTTCCCCTCCATCTTTATTGATGAGGCACACTTTGGTGTTATCATAATTCGAGGGTAGGACGGTGTATGGCTCATACTCCCACTACTGGTCATCTAATTTATGGACTCGTCTCTTTCTCTTAAGTACCTGTTCTCCAGGTGACAAGGGAACTGCAGGTGCGTGCTGATTGTAAGTTTTCTCCTCCTTCTGTCTCGCTTGGGACAAACTTCTCTCCACGCATTCTTGCACCTTGCGGTATTGTTGCTGCCGCTCCGTGTCCCAATCTGCATCTGGTGATGTCGTCTCTGGTGTTAAAACTCCCATGTCTAAGTCAATGGGCAGCTTACCAGGTATTGCTCTCATCAGGTAAGCGGGTGTACAGTTGGTGGAGTTCACCGGGATGTGGTTATATAGGCCCACCAAATCTGGTAACTTCTCTGGCCACAGGCTATGTTCTTCAAGGGGCAATGTCTTCAACAGGTCTATTATCACCTGATTCATTTTCTCGCACAACCCATTGGTCTGGGGGTGATACGGCGTCGTCCTTATTTTCTTGCAGCCGTACAAGTTACAGAATTCTTGAAACACTTCTGCTTCAAAGGCTGGACCTTGGTTGGTCAACACTCGTTCAGGGTAACCGTGCGGGCGACAAAAGTGTAGTTGAAACGCTTTGGCTGCCGTCTGAGCCGTCTGATCTTTCACTGGCACTACTACAAGGAATCGGGAGTAGTGGTCTACTATGGTAAGAGCGTAGATATAGCCTGACCGGCTTGGGGCTAGCTTCACGTGGTCCAAGGCTACCAGTTCAAGTGGTTGTTTGGCGATTATGGGCTGCAGGGGAGCCCTCTGGCTGTCACGGTCTTTCCGTCTCAGGTTGCATGAACCACATTCTCGACACCATCTCTCAATTACTTTCCTCATGCCAGCCCAGTAGAATCGCACACGTAGCAGGGCTTCCAACTTCTTCCACCCAAAGTGTCCTGCTCCATCATGGTACGCTTCTAAGACCAATCAGGCATCCCGCTTCGGGACTACCACCTACCAGACCAGTTCGTGTGTCCGGGAGTTGATACTTCTTCAATACAGCTTTCCCTCATAGATGAACAGTTTGCCCTTCTCCTTCCATAACTGTTGGGTCTCCTGTGGAGCATCTGGATCAGGGTGCGAGCCAGCTTGTGTCAGCAAATCCTTGACTAGGTGGACAGCCGGGTCACTATTCTGCGTCTCTGCCCATCCATGGTGGGGCAATGGGTTGAATGTGGCCTCTCTGTTGGCGGAGTGCTTGTCCCTCACACAGTGGGAGCACTGGGTCACCCCGTGACGATGGAAAGAGGGTATCTCTATCTCCTCCAGCTCTTCTGGGTCTTCTCCCCCATCTGGCAAGTTGGGCATCCTGGACAGCGCATCAGCATTAGTGTTTTTATGCCCCGCCCGATACTTGATGGTAAACTTGTAGTTAGACAGTCGGGCCATCCGTCGTTGCTCTAGGGCACCAAGCTTCACAGTCTCCAGGTGCATCAGCGGGTTGCTGTCTGTGAAGACTGTAAACCTGGAGGAGGCGAGGTAGTGTTTGAAGTGCTCTGTTACAGCCCAGACTATGGCTAAAAACTCCAACTTGAAGGAACTATAGTTGTCGGGGTTCCTTTCCGCTCGCCAGAGCTTTCTGCTGG
The DNA here is from genome assembly GCF_046119375.1 of Phyllobates terribilis. NCBI lineage: Eukaryota > Metazoa > Chordata > Amphibia > Anura > Dendrobatidae > Phyllobates > Phyllobates terribilis. Next base: position 493,004,754 of record NW_027362764.1, on the reverse strand, counting down.
CGTAGTTGTGGCACCCCAGAGGGTCCGGTTCCCACAGTGGTATTGCCTCCTTCAAAAGAGGTACTGCCATGCCTGGAAGCAAGCAGGGGTCCTTTTAGTCAGGTAGACTACACGTGCAACACTTTCCTGGCTCCAGACCAGCAAGGGGAGTCCCCTCCCCTTGGCAACTGGTATCTGGGGGCGGGGTTAGTTAGTCTTAGTGTCAGGAGTTGAGTTTAGGACATCGAGGAGAGAGGAGCTAGGGACTGGAGCTGAGGAAGCTCATCCTAGCTGAAATACACAGAGGACCAGACACTGGAGTCCGAGGCTGTGGGGACACTGCAGGCCCAGCAGCAGATACCGTAGGGCAGGAGATTGCACGTCTCCTGGCCCCATTAGACGCTCGGAGGCTCAGCAGCACAGAGGGACCAGCACCTCCACGGAGGAGCGACGCATGCACAAGGCCCGGGCTGCCAGCCATACGGGTGAGCACAGAACGTCACACTCAGGGACGTGGGCTACGACACAGCTACAATCAGTAAAGCCAAAGAGTATAGTGAGAAGGGCAGGCCTACAACTCCATCTGGCAAGGAGGACTCTATGTTTGCTTCCAGGCTGACTGGACTCTTACTTCTAGCCAGTACTCCAGTCCAGGCTTGTCTAATTGTCATCAGTAAAGACCCTGGGACTGCACTATACTGACTCTGTGGTTATTACTGACACCCTGCACAACCACCATCATCCACACACTGCCCTGAAGCTAACTCTTCCTGTGGGGAGTTATACCACCCTTGCAGCAAAACCACCAGCTTCAGAGGACTGTTCCGCAGCGGCGGTCTCCATTGGCCGCATTCCACAGGTGGTGTAGTCGGACATTAACATATAAATTCCCCTTGGATTGACCGCCCTGGGTCATGGACCGGGTCACCGCCACAGTGACTACACCCCCCAGCATCTACCGGCCCGGCACCGGGTACCCCACAGCCCAGGGGGCGCATCATAGTCAATCACTCTCTCTCTGCCCTGCTGTACCTGGGACAGCACCGCTCCCATTCCCACATTGCTGGCATCCGTATGAAGTATAAATGGTTGGCCATAGTCTGGGTAGGCCAGGACTTCGTCTCCAGTAAGAGCCATTTTCAGTCGAGTGAAAGATTCGTCTTCTGGTTTACCCCATTCGAGCAGAGGTTTCGAGTTCTTGGCCTTCTTGTACTGGCCTACTAAGAGGTCCTGCATGGGTGCCTCTATCTTGGTGAAACCCTTGATGAATCTCCTGTAGTAGCACACCAGCCCAAGGAACTGTCGCACTTCCTTGATAGTGGAGGGTCTTGGCCAGTCCTTGATCACGGTGACTTTTTCAGGGTCTGGTGCTACACCTTCGTCGCTTCCCACATGACCTAGGTACTGCACCTTGGGCTTCAACAGGTGACACTTGGACGGCTTTACCTTCAAGCCAAAACCAGAAAGGCCTTCGAACACCTCGGCCAGGTGCTCCAGGTGGTCTTCATATGTCTTTGAGTAGACGATTACGTCGTCTAGGTACAGCAGGACGGTTTCGAAGTTTTTGTGTCCTAGGCAACACTCCATTAACCGCTGGAAGGTTCCTGGAGCATTGCAGAGCCCGAATGGCATGCAGTTGAACTCGCTGAGGCACATTGGTGTTGTAAACGCGGTCTTTTCTCTGTCCGCCTCTGCCACAGGAACCTGCCAGTACCCACTGGTGAGATTCAAAGTGGAGAAATAATTTGCTGATCTTAGTGCAGCTAATGATTCCTCTATTCTGGGTAATGGGTAGGCATCCTTATGTGTAATGCAGTTAATCTGCCTGTAATCAACACATATCCTCATTGTACCATCTTTCTTTCTAACGAGAACTAATGTAGCTGGCCAGGGGCTACAACTATCTCTGATCACCCCAGCCTCCTTCATCTCCCACAACATTACTTTGGCACATTAATAGTGAGCAGGGGGTACAGACCGGTACCTCTCTTTAATGGGCGGATGATCTTCTGTGGGGATATGATGTTGGATCCCTTTTACCTGCCCAAAGTCTAGTGGGTGTTTACTGAAGAATCGCTCATATTCTTGGACCACCCGGTATACTCCATGCTTTTGGTGCAAAAGGGTGGAGTCAGTGCCTACTTGTAGCTTCTGACACCAATCCTCCATCTGCCTTTTGGAGCTGTTATATTCCGCCGGTTTGGATGGAGGCAAGGGTTCCACTGCCTTTATTGCATTGTTACTGACAGTGAACAGCTTAGCAAGGGTGGCATACCGGGGTAAATGAACCTCTTTCTCCCCAAAATTCAGGATGCGCTACGGTACTCTCCCTTTGCGGACATCGACTACCCCCCTGGCTGTCAAGATGGTGGGCCTACTGTCAGAGTACATGGGTTCTACCAGGGCCTGATAATCTTGACCCCTGAGACCTATTGCTGCCCGACACCATATTTTCATTTCACTCCTAGGGGGCATTGCAGTGGGGAATGGATCACTTATCCTGACACTGCCGACTTCTCCACCAGACAGCTATACCTGTTGTCTTTTCATCAGGGCTCTGATCTCTTTCTGCAGATCTCTTTCTTAGCAATCGCCTAATACAACTAAGGTGTAAAAAGGAAAAATACAGGAGATCGTTTGTAGTGTTGAGCCACCCCCGTAGTGTTCGAGTTCGGTTCGGTTCGTCGAACACCCGTGTGTTCGCCGAACTGTTCGTCGAACTGTTCGTCGAACACCTTCGAACACCGTTAAAACCAATGGCAGGCAAACAAAAACACATAGAAACACATAGAAAACACCTTCAAAGGTGTCCAAAAGCTGACAAACTGCTCAGAAGACACAACTAACACATGGAAAAGTGACAAGTACATATAGTCATGCGAAAAGAAAAGAGGTGGAGGAGTAAAAGGAGGGGGAGACACAGATATAGGCATGTCATGCCCTTCTAAAATCCAAAAAGTGAGAAGCCGAGACTGCCAGTCCGCTCCTGCCCGTGCCACCTCCGTGTCGCCGGGTTTGTGCCAGAGCCGCGGTGAACCCTGACGGCCAGCCCCCCTCTCCCAATACTGGTGCCTGTCCGCTGGTGGGTCGAGAGAGCCCCCCTGTGGTGGAGGCAGCTCTAAGCTTTTTAATTTAAATTGTCCCTCTAATTTGAATGAATACACTTTAAATCCATTTACAAGGATCTATTGGAGGGCAAGTCTCATGCCAGCAGCCGCGTAATTCCAGCTCCAGTAGCGTCCACTAAAGCTGCTGCAGTTAAAAAGCTTTTATAAGGATCGAGCTCGGCTGTCCACCGCAAGGCATCCTAGTGCCAGTCCCAGCCCCTATGCCTTGGGGTGCCTCCTGATGCTCTTCACTAAGTATCCCGTGGTCCCGAAGCATTTCCTTTGAAAAAATTAAGTGTCCAAACTACAGGTGGTGTAGCTTGCTTAACAGCCGGGATAATCCGCTGACTAGCAGACACTGCTACTAGGCACAAAGTATTTCCTGGGCTAGATGCAGTTAAAAATTTGTAAGTAGATACTCTCGTTGGATGCTGAGAAAGCATTCCATAGAGTCTCCTGGCACGCCATATATGATTCTCTTAAAAAGCTTGGGGTAGGGGTCTAGGGGACCCTTTTATAGCCAAAATCACGGCCCTGTATCACAATACGTCACCTAGGCTGAAGATAAATGGAACTGTAGCACCGAGGGCTCGGTTGCTACAGACGTATTGCACCTCACCCAGAGGTGTGATATCTCACTCTCAGATAAGGATGGAGTGTGGATCAGGACCCGACACCTGCATGCATTACACCACATTGCCGTGGGGCAGGGCGACCAATATGCCCCTGAGATGGGCACGACAGTCCCTGTCCCTGGCTGGAGTGGGGGGAGGGAACACTGAGGAAGGGGAACCCTGCAGTGCAGGAGCAGGGAGGAAGCAGTTCCTGGGTGCATTGAGAAGGGAGTATAAAAGGTGGGCACCATCTTAGTTCAGTGCAGAGAAGTCTGAGCAGAAGTGGCAGGGAGCAGGGGCTCTGCATGAGCTCTGCTCCGGAGGCGGGCCTAGTAACAGAGGCCCAGGCCTGCAAGAGGGAGAAGGAAGGAAGAGGAGCGGAGAAGGCTCCAGGAACGAGGAATGAAGGGATCCCAGGGGTGCGGACGGGCGAGTCGCCACCGCACGCCCGAATCCACCTGCGTGGAGGGGTCAGGCCAAAGGGGGAGACCGGTCCCCGAACTAGTGGAGGCAGGAAACGACCCTCAGCTAGAAACCGGAGGCTCTGACATTTTATGTGGCGCAGCCCCTTGCTCCACCCGCTAGGAAGGCACCACATAGGGTCAGGGAAACTGGCGCCAAGTTTACCAAGAGGAGGCCCGAGGCAGCCAGACAGAAGTGTTGGTAAGAAAGGCCAGACAAAGGACACACAAAGGGGGTCCTGTGAAGCGCTCCAAAGTTATCTGGGAGTTGTCTGAGCCCCTCACCTGGTGAGCACAGTACGACGTGGGCAGCCGTTACCTGCAGACGTGGTCTGGATAATAAGAACTGTGAGTAAAGGCCCTGAACTGCATCACTGACTCCGTGTCGTTACTGCTGCTGCCCTGCACCATCACCCCCATCCTCCGCATACACTGCCCTGAGGCTATACTCCTCCCGTGGGGAGTTATGCTACGCTCTGCTGCACCCACAACACCAGCCTTAGCGGTCTGCCCTGTAGCGGCGGTTCACTCTGACCGCAATCCACGGGTGGCGTAGTCGGACATTTAAACATCAAAACCACATAAATAGTTCCGCCACTGGTTTGACCGCCCTGAGCCACGGAACCGGATCGCCGCCACGAAGACTACAACCACCAGCATCCACCAAAAAGGGTCCGGCTCCGGGTGTCCCAAGGCCCAGGGGGTGCGTCAGAACATTTTCATCACCTTTCACAATCACCAATGGGACAAGGCAGAGATGTCCTCTGTCCCCTCTCTTATACATCCTAGTGACGGAGCACCTGCTCTCATCAATTTGCCATAACCCCAATATTAGGTGGATTGAGGTGGGAGGCACCGAGTACAAGTGCTCTCTATTTGCTGATGATGTCCTAGTATATATCACTCAATCACATATATCCATCCCTGCTGTTATGGCTGAAATAGATCACTTTGTTACATGGTAAAATTTTAAAATCAATGCAGCGAAGTCTGAGGCCCTCGATGTCTCCCTCCCTAAATCCATATAGGATTCCATCCAGTCCAACTTTCCCTTTGCCTGGCCCTCACAGGGTATCAAATACTTAGGAATTCCTATTCATAGAGACCTTTCCCATCTATGTTATCTTAATTTTGGGCCCTTTATTGAACAATTCCATACAGACCACGGTTGGCAAGTTAGAACTGTAAGATTCACTACGTGAACCACTGGTGTTTTGTGGAAAAGCACATGTACACCGCGTTCCAAATTATTATGCAAAAAGTGTTTAGGAGTGATAAGGGAAGAATTTGTTTGTTTGTCAGTTAAACTCATTGATGGTGATGTGTGTCAGGGCTCTTTATATCACTGTAAGCAATTGCAGACACCTGTGCTAATTAGTTTGGCAGGTGTGTCCAATGAAAGGCAAGACTACTTAAGAAGGCTCTCTCACATTATTAAGCAGCCTACATTTTCTGCCAAAATGGGAAAGAAAAAGGATGTGTCGGCTGCTGAGAAGCAACAAATTGTGGAGTGTTTAGGTCAAGGCATGACTACAATCAACATTGTGCGATGATCAGGATGAAGTGTCTTGGCAATCAAGAAGTATGTAGCTGATTCACAGTACACATGTGTGCGTGCTGATAAGGGCAAATTGAGGACTCTTTCCTACAGGCAATTACGTCAGGTTGAAACAGCAGCGGCAAAAAAGCCTTGTCATAGCAGCAGACAAGTTTTTGAAGCTGCTTGTGCCTCCAACGTCCCCCGAACAACAAGATGCAGGGTCCTTCAGAGGTTTGCAGCTGTGCATATGCTATCCTGTCGACCTCCTCTATCCACTTCACACAAGCAGAAACGGCTCCAGTGGGCCAAACATTACATGAAGACTGATTTCAAAACTGTTTTGTTCACGGATGAGTGCCGTGCAGCGCTCGATGGTCCAGATGAATGGAGTGGAGGATGGCTGGTTGATGGACACCCCACGCAAACACGGCTACAGCGCCAACAAGGAGGAGGTGGAGTAATGTTTTGGGCTGGAATCATGGGGAGAGAGATTGTCGGCCCCTTTAGGATCCCTGAAGGCGCTAAAGATGAACTCCATAATGTATGTGGATTTTCTCAAACAGCACTTCCTGCCATGGTTCAAGAAGAAGAACCGTGTATTTCACAGCAAGATCATTTTTCTGCATGATAATGCACCATCTCATGCTGCACATAAAACATCTGCATCTCTGGCTGATATGGGCATAAAAGGGGACAAACTTATGGTGTGACCCCCATGCTCCCCTGACCTCTACCCCATTCAGAACCTTTGGAGCATCATTAAAAGGAGTGTCTATGATGGCGGGAGGCAGTTCACATCTAAGCAACAGCTCTGGGAGGGTATTCTGTCCTCATGCAAAACAATTGAAGCAGAAACCATCCAAAACCTGACAAATTCAATGGACGAGAGAGTTCAGAAGCTCCTTTCGAACAAGGGGTCCTCTGTGAAAATGTAACATCACCTAGAATAAAGTTTTGAGTTGAAAACTGTTTGATTTCAGTTTCTAACAACCTGCTAATGCTTATAATTTCAAAAATGACCATTTTTTTGGTCTTTATTAAAATGAAAAGGTTGATCGAAAAGTTTGGGGGATCTAAGAGTGTGGCAACCCAGTAGTCATGATTACTTCGAATTCTGACAATATGAGGGTCATGCTGCAGGTAGTGCAGCAAGAAGGCACTTATGTGTCTTGTGCATCTCGGAGCCCCAAAATTATTTTCCGGGCTAGATGCAGCTAAAAATTATTTTTAATTTTAAATCTGGTGAAGCTTATTATAGATGGCCTAATAGGATCAGTGCTGCACACTGCTACAAAGCCCAAATTATTTTCCAGTCAAGATACAGATAAACATGATTAGTAATTTGAAAGCTTAAAACGGTTGGTAGGGTGATTTTAACCAATCATCAAGCTTTTACTCTCCCCAGGATGACACAGGGGTAGAAAAGTCGTTTCGGATCCATGATTTGTTCATCTTTATGAACGTGAGTCTGTCTACATTATCAGTGGAGAGCCGCGTGCGCTTATCTGTCAGCACACCACCAGCAGCGCTGAACACACGTTCAGACAGAACGCTGGCTGCGGGGCATGACAAGATCTCCAAGGCGTAAGTGGCTAGCTCCGGCCATTTATCCAGATTGGAAGCCCAAAAAGAGCAAGGGTCCAGTGACACAGTCGTGGCTTCAATGTTTACTTGGAGATACTCCTGTACCATTGTCTCTAGGCGTTGACTATGTGTCAGACTTCTTGTCTCCTGTGGCCTTGCAAAGGATGGGCTAAAAAAGTGGTGAAATGATTCCGCAAAATTGATGTTACCAGCAGATACTGTGGTTCTGTTACGGTTTGAGTGCTGAACACTTGACGGTCCCACGGTTGGCATGTTGGAACTGTGAGATTCACTACGTGCACCACTGGTATTTTGTGGAAAAGCACATGTAAGATTCTGCAACAGTCTCTGCTGATACTCCTGCATGCGTGCATCCCTTTCTATGGCAGGAATAATTTCTGCAAATTTACTTTTGTACCGGGGATCTAACAGTGTGGCAACTCAGTAGTCAGGATTATTTCTAATTCTCACAATTCGAGGGTCATGTTGCAGGTAGTGCAGCAAGAAGGCACTCATGTGTGTTGCGCATCCAGGAGCACCAAGTCCCTGTTGTGTTGGTGGCGAGGTAGCAATCATGCTTCCTTCCTCTGTCCTCTCCCCCCAACCTCGCACAACAGAAATGTGATCAAGGTCTCCCTCATCTGATGAGTCTTCCATCAGTTCGTCCTCCACTTCTTCCTGGGCTCCTGCACCTTCCTCACTAGTTTGGCTGCTACCATGCGCCCTGGTAAAATCATCTCCCCCACCCTCACATGCCTGCCGCCTTGGTGCTGCCGACCGTCTGGACCTTGCAGATGTTAGCCCTTCCGCATACAACTCCTCCTCCTCTACTTCCTCCACCTCCTCTTGTGCCACCACCTGACTCCGAATTCTGTTTAACATGTGCTCCAGCATGTAAATCACCGGAATAGTCATGCTGATAATGGCATCGTCAGCACTAAACATCTTCGTCGCCATTTCAAAACTGTGCAGAAGGGTGCATAGGTCCCTGATCTGAGACCACTCCTCCAGCGTGATTTGCCCCACCTCTGAATCTCGTTGGCCCAGGCTATACGTCAGAACGTATTGCACCAGGGCTTGTCGGTGCTGCCACAGTCGCTGCAACATGTGCAGAGTTGAATTCCACCGGGTAGGCACATCGCATTTTAGCCGGTGAAGTGGCAGGCCCAACGACTTCTGTAGAGATGTAAGTCGCTGAGCTGCGGGATGCGAACGGCGGAAGTGAGCACACAGCGACCGTGCCATCTGCAGAAGGCCATCTAGTCTGGGATAGTGGGCTAAAAATTGCTGGACAACCAGGTTCAACACGTGAGCCATACAAGGCACGTGTGTGACATTGCCCCGGCGAAGGGCCGCACCCAGGTTTGCAGCATTGTCGCACACGGCCTTCCCTGGTTTCAGGTCCAGTGGAGACAACCATTCATGAAATTGGTTCTCCAGAGCTGACCACAACTCCTCAGCTGTGTGACTCACATTTCCCAGACATTTCAATGTAAAAATCGCCTGATGACGTTGAGCCCTACTGCCAGCATAGTAAGGAGGTGTGCAGGATCCCTTCTGCGCAGTTAGAAAGCTTGTGGCATGACCAGACAGGCTTTGGGTGCAGGTGGAAGACCGAGAGGAGGTTGAGGAGGCAGAAGCAGTGGAGGAAAAATGACATAAAGAGGATTGACGCACAACTCGTGGGGACGGCAAGACTTGGACAGCAGCCCCTTGTCCTGCTGTCACCATAGTTACCCAGTGCCCAGTCAGCGACATGTAACGCCCCTGTCCATGCCTACTCGTCCAAGTGTCTGTGGTGAAATGCACCCTGTCAAACACAGAGTTTCTCAAAGAAGCGGTGATGTTGTGTGCGACATGCTGGTGGAGCGCAGGCACACCTTTCTTTGAGAAGTAGTGCCGACTGGGCATCTGGTACTGGGGCAATGCGACGGACATAAGGTCTCGAAAATCCTCTGTGTCCACCAGGCGGAAAGGCAGCATTTCTGTAGCCAAGAGCTTGCAGATGGTGAAATTCAACCTCTTAGCTTTCTCATGGCTAGGAGGAAATGGTCTTTTACTTGTCCACATCTGAGGGACCGAGGGCTGGCTATTGTGCTTAGACGGGGTTGATAAGGGTGTCCCCGGCAAACTGCCGGTCTGTGAGGAAGATGCAGGCGGACATGTTAGGTTGCCTTGATCCAAAGGTGGTGCTATCGATGTCGGACAGCGCTCAAGACCAGCTGGTGTTACCACCTCCAAAGAAAATGATGACCTGCCAATCACGCTGGCTGTTGCGGGTAAAGAGGTGGCAGGTCTGCGCCCCAAAACAGGTGTGACTGCTGTCCCCCCAGTCACAGAGGATGAAGAGGCCGCGGATGCACAAGATATGGCAGACGGTGGTTGGCCCGGCCGGCTAGACCGCATTGTAGCACACTGAGCTTCCCACTGCAACTTATGCTTCATGTCCATGTGCCGGTTCATGCATGAAGTACTCAAACTATGTATTTTTTGGCCTCTACTTAGCTTTTGCTGACAAATGTTACAGATAACACGAGTTGGGTCATCTTTATCGATCTGAAAAAATGCCCAGGCTATGCAAGGCTTAGCACCCATGCGACCTGAAGAGCCACCACGACTTGTGGTGAGAGGCAGAGTTGTGTTTGAGGATGCAGTTGTTGACGTGCTTCCAGTACTACGTCTCTGTCCAGGAAGGCGCAACCTGACCTCGTCGTCACTAGCATCTTCCTCCACCTCCTCTGCTGACCTCATCTCTTGGCTGACTGTGGGTTGACAGTAAGTGGGATCTCCGACCTCATCATCATCACCCTGTGCGTTATCACACCCGTCGTCCTCAGAGCCAACCTGTTCCTGCCCTGACAAAAAACTAAAGTTGTCGCTCCAATCAGGTATTTGAGTCTTATCATCGTCTTCCTCATTGTCTCCACCAACAGGAGTTACAGTTTGGGAATGAGGGTCTACATTATGGTCAGAACCTTCTGCGTCTGGTCCTGGATCCGACTCATAAAGATTCTGGGCATCAGTGCAGATCATTTCCTCGTCTGGATTCACAGAAGCGCTGGAGTCGACCTCTGATTCCCAGGCTATAGTATGAGTAAACAGCTCTGCAGACTCAACCATCTGTTCTACCTCATACTCAGACGGGCAGCTGGAGATTTGGGAGCTGTGAGGAAGCAAGTGCGATTTGGGTGACACCTTTGAGGACTGGAGTATTTGTGATGTTGAAGTTGATGTGGAGGAGAGCCCACTTAAAGGAGCACTTGATATCCATTGAAGCACCTGCTGTTTTTGTGCCTCATCTGGAATTTGTAGCGATTGGCGTGGCCGTAAGAAAGGGATCTTATCACATTGTCCGCTAAAAGAAGTAGACATTTTAGTTTGGCTGGAAGATGGTCTTTCTTCTGCACCTACCCCACGGACACAACCTTTTTTCCCCTTCCCAACACGCCTATTCCCCTTTCCACCAGCAGCAGGCCTTTTTCCACTCATTTTGGTGGTTAACTAATTCACAACTCTGGAGTTGTTTGCACAAAAAAACAATGGATGGTAACCGAGCAGAGCTGAGTGGCCAAACTGTGGTATTAGGCCAAAACTATTGGCTGGGTTAGATGCAGAAAAAAATTATTTTTAATTTGCAACCTGATGGAGGTCAGTATAGATGGACTAATAGACCAAGTCCCACACACCGTTAGAAGCCCAAATATTTTTTCAGAGCTAGATGCAGAAATAAATTATATTCAATTTGCAACCTGCTGGACGTCAGTATAGAAGGACTAATAGAACAAGTCCCACACACTGCTAGAAGCCCAAATATTTTTTCAGAGCTAAATGAAGAAAAATTTATTTTTAATTTGCAACCTGATGGAGGTCAGTATAGATGGACTAATAGACCAAGTCCCACACACTGCTAGAAGCCCAAATATTTTTTCAGAGCTAGATGCAGAAAAAAATTATTTTTAATTTGCAACCTGATGGAGGTCAGTATAGATGGACTAATAGACCAAGTCCCACACACCGCTAGAAGCCCAAATATTTTTTCAGAGCTAGATGCAGAAAATTTTTTTATTCAATTTGCAACCTGATGGAGGTCAGTATAGATGGACTAATAGACCAAGTCCCACACACTGCTAGAAGCCCAAATATTTTTTCAGAGCTAGATGCAGAAAAAAATTATTTTTAATTTGCAACCTGATGGAGGTCAGTATAGATGGACTAATAGAACAAGTCCCACATGCTGCTAGAAGCCCAAATATTTTTTCAGAGATAAATGAAGAAAAAAATTATTTTTAATTTGCAACCTGATGGAGGTCAGTATAGATGGACTAATAGACCAAGTCCCACACACTGCTAGAAGCCCAAATATTTTTTCAGAGCTAGATGCAGAAAAAAATTATTTTTAATTTGCAACCTGATGGAGGTCAGTATAGATGGACTAATAGACCAAGTCCCACACACCGCTAGAAGCCCAAATATTTTTTCAGAGCTAGATGCAGAAAAAAATTATATTCAATTTGCAACCTGCTGGACGTCAGTATAGAAGGACTAATAGAACAAGTCCCACACACTGCTAGAAGCCCAAATATTTTTTCAGAGCTAAATGAAGAAAAAAATTATTTTTAATTTGCAACCTGATGGAGGTCAGTATAGATGGACTAATAGACCAAGTCCCACACACTGCTAGAAGCCCAAATATTTTTTCAGAGCTAGATGCAGAAAAAAATTATATTCAGTTTGCAACCTGATGGAGGTCAGTATAGATGGACTAATAGAATGATGCTATGCCCAAAAGATTTTACTTCACTAGGTGCAGTAAAAAAATTGGTATTCTATACACAGGTGGTATATCTTGCAACACAGATAGGCTACTCCACTGACTAACACACTCTGCAATAGGCCAAAAAGGATTAGCTTTGCTAGATTCAGCCAAATGCTGTGAAAAAAACTTGCACAGCACTGGCACAGACCTGCCTGGCAAAAACTGATAGGAACTGATGTAACCTAGTCCTGAAAAGGACTCCAATTACAATTAGTCTTTACTCCCACAATCTATCTATTTAAGAGCACAGACCTGCCTGATAAAAGTCGTAGGAAATGCTGTAACCTAGTCCTTAAAAGGACTGCAATCACAACTATTCCCTACTCCCAAGCTATCTGTATATTTGTGCGAAAATTGGCTTGAAATTAACAAGGTATAGCGCACACAGCAACAGCGGTGCCGTCTAACACGCAGCTGCAGCAGTGAGAAAATGGTGGCGACGGGGAAAATGGCTTGGTCTTATAGGGCAAGGACATGTGACATACACTGCCAAGCACACATGCCCTTGCTTGTGTGAAAAAAAGCACTTCGCTCCGTGTGTGCGCTGCTGATAGGCTGACAGATTGCACCTCCCCACTGCAAATGCGGGAAAGAGAAAAAAAAATGGAGATCTTCATTGTTCCTGCAGAGATCCATCCCCTGCCCCTCCCCCCGCCCCGCTGTACACTCAAACTGCGTATTAACATTAATTTTCATCATTACTGAGAAAAAATCCAGTTATGATTTTGGTGCACGAACAGTTATCGAACATAACCTCGAACAGCCGAATTTTTCTCAAATTGTTCGTGTTCGCCGACCGGCTCGAACACCGCCCAAAACAGCTCGAATTTGAGATTGGCGAACAGTTCGAGTAGAACAACGCTCATCTCTAATCGTTTGTTCCAACAGCTATGGGGGTGTTTAACAAATGTCTGAAAAGCAATGTCTAAAGCATTCCAAATGTTATGTTATCATATGTGTCATGTTCGAGATCTGTGTTCTGCTGCTGTGATACCGCAATTTCCTCCGGGATAAATAAAGTATATCTTATCTTATCTTATCTCGCTGCTGACAGGATCTGGCAGTCTCTGCGACCTGCTGCAACAAAAGAATAATTTCCCCAAGACAATTCTCTTTCACATTGGGGCCTATAGTTATCATAGGATGACTTTCTCGACGATCAATATCAACAATAACCATTCCTTGTGATGGCAGTTCCACTCGGCCAACTTTTATGATCACCTCTTTATACCCCACCTCAGGCAAGGGCTGACCATTGCTGGCATAGATACTAAGTTGTTCATCTGAACGGCGGGTAATGTCTGAATCAGTCCAGTATTGTTTATAAAGGATATATAGCATCTGTAGCGTCGGCGTCCCTGCCTCCTGTTAGGCAGGGACGCTGTTCCCCTCACCTCTCCGCTCCGTGCCCGGCGTCTTCCTCCCGCTCTGCTAGCAGCGCGCGCTCCTTCCCGGCCACAGTGCTTAGGGCGCGTGCGCGCGCGCTCCCCCTCTCTTAAAGGGGCCGCGCGCGCCGTCCTAAGGAGTCCCCGGCCAATGGCCGGAGGACTTCACCATATATAAGGCACCTCCTCCAAAATGGAGGTGCCCGAGCAATGTTGTAGCACAGTTCATCACTCTGCTTCAGCCCTCAGGTCCCGTTTCCAGTTACCTGCCAGTTTCCTGCCAGTTTCCTGTCTGATACCCGCCTGTCTCGTGTCAACCTGCTTCTATTCCTGCGGTCCGACAGTCTGCCTACCAGCCCTGCCAGTCTGTCTATGGATCCGTCTGCCCGCTCACCTGGGAGCGCACATCTGCTGCCTGCCTGCTAGCCTACCTGGAGGCTCCGCCGTCACGTGCTGTGACCACCAGCCTGTCCAGAGACTCTTGCCCGCTCACCTGGGAGCGCTCACCTGCTACCTGTCTGCTAGCCTACCTGGAGGCTCCGCCGTCACGTGCTGTGACCACCTGCCTGTCCAGTGACTCTTGCCCGCTCACCTGGGAGCGCTCATCTGCTACCTGCCTGTTAGCCTACCTGGAGGCCCTGCCGTCACGTGCTGTGACCACCTGCCTGTCCAGAGACTCTTGCCCGCTCACCTGGCAGCGTCCACCTGCTACCAGCCTGCTTGCCTACCTGGAGGCTCTGCCGTCACTTGCCGTGATCACCCGCCTGTCAAGAGACTGTCCCGGTCATTTGCCGTGACCACCTGCCCGTTTACCCAGAGACTGTCCCGGTCACTTGCCGTGACCACCTACCCGTTTACCCAGAGACTGTCCCGGTCACTTGCCGTGACCACCTGCCCGTTTACCCAGAGACTGTCCCTGTCACTTGCTGTGACTACCTGCCCGTCTTCCCTGGGCGCCACCCGCTTCCTTACAAGGGCCGCCCCCTTGTATAGTTGCTCAGAGGTTCCGCCTCCCAGACCCGTTACAGTTTGCTCGGGCCATGGAACCCGGTGGCACCCAAGCTCCCTCGCTCTCGGACCTATGTCATGAACTGTCCCGTCAGAGGTCCCAACAGGAGTCCATCCTGGGTCACGTGCGGAATGTCAACTCTCGCCTGGACACTCTGACTGCTCCACCAGCAACCACCGCTAGCGTCATGACTCACAACCCGGCAGCGCCGCTGCCCACCAATACCATGGTATCCTGCCCCGGACCCCGGCTTTCTGCACCTCCTCGCTTCGGAGGCGACCCCGCTCAAGCTCGGGGCTTCATAAACCAGTGCACCCTGCACTTTGAACTCCTGTCCCACCAGTTTATCTCCGACCGGGCCAAAGTTGCCTTCATCATGTCTCATCTCACGGGGGAGGCACTGGTTTGGCTAAATCCTCTATGGGAGAGAGGAGACCTCCTGGTGTCCGACCTGCCAGCCTTTCTCACGGCTTTCCGGAAAGTCTTCGACGAACCCGGACGGAAGACCTCATCCGCATCGTCTCTGCTACGCCTCCGTCAAGGAGATCTCACCGTGGGCCAATATGCCATACGGTTCCGTACCCTTGCTTCGGAGCTGGCCTGGGATAACGACGCTCTGGTGTCTGTCTTCTGGGAGGGTCTGTCCGGCCGTATTAAAGATGAACTCGCCGGTCGGGACATTCCTACCACTCTCGACGACTTGATAACACTTGCCACCCGGATTGACATCCGGTTCCAGGAGCGCGCCAAAGAGGTCACCCGTGAGAGGAGGTTTCCACGTCTAGCCCCTACTTTCCAGAAACCCGTCACTCCCTCTGTTACTCCCCAGGCACACTCACCTGAGCCTATGCAGGTCGACCAGACCAAGATGGTCAAAACCCGTCAAGACTCACGCCGTGCCGAGGGGAGCTGCTTCTACTGTGGCAGTAAGGAGCACCGGATCCGTTCCTTCTCTGAGAGATCGGGAAACGCCTGTGTCTAGGGTCGCTCAGAGAGGTCGCCCTAGACAAAAGTAAACCCTCTCCATCCCTAATGCTGTCAGTCTCTATCACCTGCGGAGAGAACCGCTATTTCGAACTGGCTCAACTTGACTCAGGAGCTGCTGGTAATCTCATCTCTCAATCCCTGGTAGAGAGGTACCGCATTCGTACCAAACCTCTGGCCGTACCTTTATCTGTCGCCGCCGTGGATGGGGGCCTCTTACCACATCCCATCCAACTCATCACAGAATCCATAACTCTGCAGGTGGGAATGCTGCATTCTGAGAGCATCTCCTTTCATGTTCTACCTGGACTCTCTCACGCACTCTTGCTGGGTCTACCTTGGCTCCAGAAACATGCACCCGTGCTAGACTGGCAGACCGGAGAAGTCCTTCGCTGGGGACAGGACTGCCATAAGACTTGTCTAGTTCCCGTTCATCCTGCTCGTCCTTCTCCTACCCCAGTCAATCTACCCGGTCTACCGGTTCCCTATTGGTCTTATGCGGATGTCTTCAATAAAAAAGAAGCAGAGACATTACCACCTCATAGACCATATGACTATCCAATCGACCTGATACCCGGCTCTACTCCTCCCCGTGGGCGTATCTACCCTTTGTCCGCAGCAGAGACCCGGTCCATGTCTGAATATATTGAGGAGAATCTGGCCCGGGGATTTATCCGGAAATCTACCTCCCCGGCGGGAGCAGGCTTCTTCTTCGTCAAAAAGAAGGACGGCTCACTCCGTCCATGTATAGATTATAGAGGCCTTAACCAGATTACAGTGAAGAATAAATATCCCCTCCCGCTCATTCCTGAATTATTTGACCGCCTGAGGGGGGCTAGAATCTTCACCAAACTGGACCTCCGTGGGGCGTATAACCTGGTTCGTATCCGTCAGGGGGATGAATGGAAGACGGCATTCAACACCCGGGACGGCCACTATGAATATCTGGTAATGCCCTTTGGTCTCTGTAATGCTCCCGCCGTCTTTCAAGAGTTGGTCAATGACATCTTCCGGGACCTTCTCTACTCCTGTGTAGTGGTGTACCTGGACGACATCTTGGTCTTCTCTCCGGATCTCCAGACTCACCGGAGGGATGTTCGCCAGGTCCTGCTCAGGCTCAGGCAGAACCACCTCTACGCTAAATATGAGAAGTGCCTCTTTGAGCAGACCTCGCTTCCATTTTTGGGCTACATAATTTCTCAGACCGGCCTACGAATGGATCCTGAGAAACTGTCTGCCATCGAGAAGTGGCCTCGACCAGAGGGGTTGAAGGCTATTCAGCGGTTCCTGGGCTTCGCCAACTATTACCGCCTCTTTATACCGCACTTCTCTTCCCGGACTGCCCCTATCTCCGCGCTCACCCGTAAGGGCACTAATCCCAGAGAATGGCCGCCCGCAGCAGAGGAAGCCTTTCTTTCCTTAAAACAGGCTTTCTCTTCCGCCCCGGTGCTGCATCGCCCGGACAGCAACAAGCAGTTCTTCCTGGAAGTTGACGCCTCCTCCTCTGGAGCCGGAGCGGTACTTACCCAAAAATCGTCTTCCGGGAGAATGGTAACTTGCGGCTTCTTCTCCAAACTCTTCTCCTCTTCTGAGCGCAACTATTCTATTGGAGACCGAGAGTTATTGGCCATTAAGCTGGCTTTGGAGGAGTGGCGTTACCTGCTCGAGGGGGCTCTTCACCCGGTAATAATTTACACTGACCACAAGAACTTGGCTTACCTCCAGAGTGCCCAGAGACTTAACCCGCGCCAAGCCCGGTGGTCCTTGTTTTTTGCTCGCTTTGATTTTGTTCTTCATTTTCGCCCGGCTGACAAAAACATCAAAGCGGACGCCTTGTCCCGATCCTTCCTGGTGTCTGATCTAGAGGAGGAACCTAAACATATCATCGATCCCGCCAGAGTAATGCAGGTGGCTCCCGTGAGTCTAAATTGTCTCCCTCCCGGTAAGACGTTCGTCACTGTACCTGATCGGGAGAGGATCCTACACTGGGGTCACTCGTCTAAACTAGCTGGCCACGCCGGTCAGAAAAAGACCCTCCAGCTTATTACCCGGCACTACTGGTGGCCTACCCTGCACAAGGACGTAATAGACTTTGTTTCTGCCTGTGTGCCCTGCGCCCGCAACAAGGTTCCGAGACACCTGCCAGCCGGTCGCCTCCTCCCTCTTCCAGTACCTGCTGCCCCCTGGCAGCATATAGCTATGGACTTCATAACAGATCTCCCTGTCTCTGCCGGCTGTACAGTCATTTGGGTGGTCGCTGACCGCTTTTCCAAAATGGCCCATTTCATTCCCCTGCCAGGCCTCCCGTCTGCACCCGAGCTGGCTAAAGACTTTATCCGTCACATCTTCCGTCTTCATGGCCTGCCTCTCCACATCGTGTCGGATCGTGGGGTTCAGTTCACCTCTCGCTTCTGGAGAGCCACATGTAAATTGCTAGACGTCACCCTGGACTTCTCCTCCGCTTACCATCCACAGTCCAATGGTCAAGTGGAGAGGATCAATCAGAACCTGACTAGTTACCTTTGGCACTTCGTTAATGCCCACCATTCAGACTGGGTGGATCTCCTGCCATGGGCCGAATTCTCTTACAACAATCACGAGAGCGAATCTTCCTCCAAATCCCCGTTTTTTGTAGTCTTCGGTCAGCATCCTCGGATCCCATTTCCCGTCTCCGCCTCGGTGGATAATCCGGCTGCGGAATCTCTCGTTAGCGAATTTTCCTCCATTTGGGAGAGTACCCGATCCGCACTCCTTCAGTCGTCCGAGCGGATGAAAAAACACGCTGACAAAAAACGCCTGGATCCTCCACAATTCCGTCCTGGAG
Source organism: Phyllobates terribilis (assembly GCF_046119375.1). Classification (NCBI taxonomy): domain Eukaryota; kingdom Metazoa; phylum Chordata; class Amphibia; order Anura; family Dendrobatidae; genus Phyllobates; species Phyllobates terribilis. The sequence continues at coordinate 492,986,451 of NW_027362764.1, read as the reverse complement.
ATAAAGTCTGGCTCTCGTCCAAGTATGTCCGGCTCAAGATTCCCTCCTACAAGTTAGGGCCTCGGTTCATCGGCCCACTGGAGGTTATCAAACAGATCAACCCGGTGGCCTATAAATTGAAACTCCCGGCCAACCTGCGGATCCCTAACTCCTTCCATGTATCTCTCCTCAAACCCGTGGTACTTAACTCTTTTTCCAAGTCTACAGGTACGCCTCCTGCTCCGGTTTCTGCTGAAGACGAGTTTGAGGTAGAGAACATTCTGGCCACCAAAAGGGTAAGAGGAAAGACTTTTTTTCTGGTAGATTGGAAGGGGTTTGGTCCTGAGGAGAGAACGTGGGAGCCCCGGGAGAACATCCATGCCCCTCTCATCCTTGCTAAATTCCTGTCTGGCCTAAAAAAGGGGGGGCCTAAAGGGGGGGGTACTGTAGCGTCGGCGTCCCTGCCTCCTGCTAGGCAGGGACGCTGTTCCCCTCACCTCTCTGCTCCGTGCCCGGCGTCTTCCTCCCGCTCTGCTAGCAGCGCGCGCTCCTTCCCGGCCACAGTGCTTAGGGCGCGCGCGCGCTCCCCCTCTCTTAAAGGGGCCACGCGCGCCGTCCTAAGGAGTCCCCGGCCAATGGCCGGAGGACTTCACCATATATAAGGCACCTCCTCCAATGTTGTAGCACAGTTCATCACTCTGCTTCAGCCCTCAGGTCCCGTTTCCAGTTACCTGCCAGTTACCTACCAGTTTCCTGCCAGTTTCCTGTCTGATACCTGCCTGTCTCATGTCAACCTGCTTCTATTCCTGCGGTCTGACAGTCTGCCTACCAGCCCTGCCAGTCTGTCTATGGATCCGTCTGCCCGCTCACCTGGGAGCGCACATCTGCTGCCTGCCTGCTAGCCTACCTGGAGGCTCCGCCGTCACGTGCTGTGACCACCAGCCTGTCCAGAGACTCTTGCCCGCTCACCTGGGAGTGCTCACCTGCTACCTGTCTGTTAGCCTACCTGGAGGCTCCGCCGTCACGTGCTGTGACCACCAGCCTGTCCAGAGACTCCTGCCCGCTCACCTGGGAGCGCTCACCTGCTACCTGTCTGCTAGCCTACCTGGAGGCTCCGCCGTCACGTGCTGTGACCACCTGCCTGTCCAGTGACTCTTGCCCGCTCACCTGGGAGCGCTCACCTGCTACCTGTCTGCTAGCCTACCTGGAGGCTCCGCCGTCACGTGCTGTGACCACTTGCCTGTCCAGTGACTCTTGCCCGCTCACCTGGGAGCGCTCATCTGCTACCTGCCTGTTAGCCTACCTGGAGGCCCTGCCGTCACGTGCTGTGACCACCTGCCTGTCCAGAGACTCTTGCCCGCTCACCTGGGAGCGTCCACCTGCTACCAGCCTGCTTGCCTACCTGGAGGCTCTGCCGTCACTTGCCGTGATCACCCGCCTGTCAAGAGACTGTCCCGGTTATTTGCCGTGACCACCTGCCCGTTTACCCAGAGACTGTCCCGGTCACTTGCCGTGACCACCTACCCGTTTACCCAGAGACTGTCCCGGTCACTTGCCGCGACCACCTGCCCGTTTACCCAGAGACTGTCCCTGTCACTTGCTGTGACTACCTGCCCGTCTTCCCTGAGCGCCACCCGCTTCCTTACAAGGGCCGCCCCCTTGTATAGTTGCTCAGAGGTTCCACCTCCCAGACCCGTTACAGCATCGTTGTCACCTGGGACCCAGTGTCTATCAATGCGTTCATCGGGATGCCATCAAGCATGACAGGTAGGACCGACCGTCCTCCCACGTACTTGTCTCGCCAGCTTTGTGGGCCTGGTCGTCTTACTCCTGGGGTTTGGCCCTCTGCCCCAGGGGTTGCTCATTTAAATTACAGAATCGTGCGAAGTGCCCCGCCTTTTGACAGCGGCGGCAGATGGGTTGTCAGTCCTGGTCGTATCGATCGCTGTTCCTCCCTCTGGTCAGTGGAATTCTTCTCTGCCATCGCCACGGGATGTCATCTGGACTGGAAGCCAGCTGGATTCTTTCCTTTGGAGACACTTGCGTGGCCTGCACATTTTTGGTTAACGCAGCCACACTTTTGGTCAGCTCCTGGACCTGAAGGCGTAGGTCTGCAGACGGGTCATTGTCTAGAGTTTGCGCATCAGCCTCCACAGGTGCTGGGGGAAAGGACGCCACCTCCTGGTGGTATGTGATAGCTGGGCGCCGGAGGGGTGCAGTGCCATCTGGGGTTAGTTCTCGCAGCACCCGGATGGCTCGGTCCTTAAATTCTAGTTTGCTGGTCACATGACCTTTTTTGCCTATTTAATCCTGCTCCGCCCTTCTGGCCTTGCTGGACTTCATTGTAATTTCAACTCTTTATCTAGCCAGTTGCTTTGTTACCTTACTCCGTCAGTTTAGCTAGGTCTCTTTACCTCTATTTTCTATGTTGTTTGTTTGTCCTTTTCTGCTACAATTTCTGCTAGGAGGTGTCCATCTTACTTCCAGTCCCTAGTTCTTGTAGGGATCCCTCCCTCACATCTTTAGGTCTTCGTACAGACTAGCTGAGGACTTTAGCGGGTCTGATCGCAGGATCAGGTTCCCCGTTACATTGTAGGGATCAAGCTTAGTTCTATTGTAGGGACAGATCTCCTGTCTTTCCTTAGTGCTTGTAGCAGATCATAACAGTAAGTCCACCCAAAAATTTCTCTAAGGAAAGACCTCCAGTTTCCATCATGGTGTCGGTTCAGGATTTGGCTCAACGATTGCAGGGACTCTCTCTGGGGGTGGCCGAGCTCCAACAACACGTGAGTAACTGTTCTGGAGCGCATTTTGTAGAGCCAAAGGTACGTTTGCCTGATTTATTTTTTGGTGAACAACAAGATTTTTTTTCCTTTAAAAATGCTTGTTTATTGTATTTTCGTTTGAGACCCAGCCACACTTTTGGTCAGCTCCTGGACCTGAAGGCGTAGGTCTGCAGACGGGTCATTGTCTAGAGTTTGCGCATCAGCCTCCACAGGTGCTGGGGGAAAGGACGCCACCTCCTGGTGGTATGTGATAGCTGGGCGCCGGAGGGGTGCAGTGCCATCTGGGGTCAGTTCTCGCAGCACCCGGATGGCTCGGTCCTTAAATTGCGCAAAGTCCAGATCAGGGTTTTGCAGAGCCATAATGCGCAGCTGTGTCCGGTGAGCATTAGACAGGAGCCCCTCAATAAACTGCTCAGTTAGCAATCTGTCCTCATCTCGCACACTGTCGGGGTCTACCTGATTGATAGCTGCCTCCTGCAGGTTTAGAGCATAGTCTCGTACACTGTACTACACCCTTTGTTTGCACCCGTAGAACTTCATCTTAATTTCTGCTGTGGTGCGTGTGCCAAAGGTATCCTTCTACCGTGCCAGTATTTCCTTGACAGTGCCTTTGTCCCTGCCTGGCCAGGACTTCACCTCTCTCTGGGCTGCACTGATTAGCTGGCCTATGAGGATGCTGACTTTTTGCTCCTCAGACAGGGGGTACACTTTAAACAAACTGTGCAGTCTCTCCTCAAAGTCGTTCAGGGTGTGCGACTCCCCTGAGTACTGGGGCAACCACGCCGCCCCTGGTATATACGGCATTACAGTGGTGGCAGCCGCGGATGAATCCTCTCCTAAGTTGGGCATACTCCTCAACCTAGTGAACCTCAGCCAGGTCCTGGGCGTCTGCTGACGTACCAGTATGCTGCTCTGCAGGCGGAAGGATCCCTTACCTGGCGGTTCCGGATCAGGGCCTCCAGCTTCCCCTTGGCTGACGGCAAATGACGTGATAACACCGTTCAGTACAGTCTATGGCAGACAGGACCCGGTTTTACCTGGCTTCGTGAATCCTGTTTGTGACGCCAAGTTGACGTGCCCCCTGGGCCGTGGGGTACTCGGTAGCCGGGACGGTCGTTGCTAGGGGAGATGTCACAGTGGCGGTGACTTGGTCCATGACCCAGGGCGGTCAATAAAAGGGGAATTTGAGAAAGGGGATTATAGTTTTTATATAATGTTCATGACGCCACTTGTGGTATGCGGCTAAATGGAGCCGCCGTTTCAGTGCAGAACCTCTGGAGCCGATGATGACGCAGCAGAGTTGGTTCAGCTCTCCACAGGCAGAGCTTAGCTCCAGGGCACGAAGTGGTGATTTTATAGATGTTGCCGTGCGGTGTAGTGCAGAGGATGGCGCAGTTAATAATCAGCCCACAACTTAACGGCAGTTTCCTCTTATCTTTACTTGCGATGGTTAGGCAAACCGGGGTGTGGGTACTAGCTGGTAGTAGAGGTCCGGGCGGCCTGGAAGCAAGTTGGGAATCCACCTCGCCAGGTGAAGTTGTAGGCCTTCCCTTTGCGCTAATCTCTTTGGCCCTGCTGCTTGTAGCTATGCTGTGGTTCTCGTCCTTGTGCTCACCCATATAGCAGGCAACTCGGGCCTTCCTGGAATGTCGCTCCCATGTGGCGGTGCTGGGCCCTATCGTGCTGCTGAGTCTCCTGCCCTCCAGTTCCTGCTACTGGGCCTTCAGTGCCTACAACCTCGGACTCCGGTGTCCTGTTCTTCTGCTCTTCTCTCTGGGGTGAGCTGGCTGACAGCTCCACTCCCTAGGTCATTCCTCGTCGATGTCCTGACTTCAACTCCTCACTAACTCTAACTAACCCCGCCTCCAGATCCTAGTTGCTAAGGGGAGGAGCTCCCCTTGCTGGTCTGGAGCCAGGAAAGTGTTGCATGCTAGCAAAACCTGATTAGGGGACCCCTCCTTGCTTCCAGGCATGGCATCACCCCTTGTGAGGGAGACAATGCCACTATGGCAACCGGACTCCTGGGGTGTCACATGTGCATGTCTGCGTACTGTGTGTATGTGCATGTCTGCGTACTGTGTGTATGTCTGCGTACTGTGTGTGTGTGTGCATGTTTGCATATGTGAAGGATGAGGGGGCAGACTGAGCCCTGTGTTGTATACCTATATTTCTTCACGGTATCTGTGCATCACGAATCGTGGTATGTGTTAAAGGGGCCCACTGAGACTCTTTCGCCCAGGGCCCATGAAAACCTGGAGCGTCATGTGACACTCTCTCTCCCATCATTCCTCCTCTGCGTCTGACGCAGGGGCATGATGATGCGCCACTCAGTGTCAGACAGTGGAGCTGGCAGCTGCTGAGATGATGAGAGAGACGCGCTGCAGAGACTGAAGCTGCGGGGAACAAGGAGTGGTAAGTATGCATTTATTTATTTATTTTTTTAAATCAGTGAGTACTAACAATACTGGAGGACTGGGGCTGCATTTTACCCTATGGTGGAGGCTGCATTTTACTCAATGGGGAGTGCATTATACTATGTACATGTTAGAACTCTCCTGTTAAGTTTTTTTCTAGTTTGCTGGTCACATGACCTTTTTTGCCTATTTAATCCTGCTCCGCCCTTCTGGCCTTGCTGGACTTCATTGTAATTTCAACTCTTTATCTAGCCAGTTGCTTTGTTACCTTACTCCGTCAGTTTAGCTAGGTCTCTTTACCTCTATTTTCTATGTTGTTTGTTTGTCCTTTTCTGCTACAATTTCTGCTAGGAGGTGTCCATCTTACTTCCAGTCCCTAGTTCTTGTAGGGATCCCTCCCTCACATCTTTAGGTCTTCGTACAGACTAGCTGAGGACTTTAGCGGGTCTGATCGCAGGATCAGGTTCCCCGTTACATTGTAGGGATCAAGCTTAGTTCTATTGTAGGGACAGATCTCCTGTCTTTCCTTAGTGCTTGTAGCAGATCATAACAGTAAGTCCACCCAAAAATTTCTCTAAGGAAAGACCTCCAGTTTCCATCATGGTGTCGGTTCAGGATTTGGCTCAACGCTTGCAGGGACTCTCTCTGGAGGTGGCCGAGCTCCAACAACACGTGAGTAACTGTTCTGGAGCGCATTTTGTAGAGCCAAAGGTACGTTTGCCTGATTTATTTTTTGGTGAACAACAAGATTTTTTTTCCTTTAAAAATGCTTGTTTATTGTATTTTCGTTTGAGACCCAGATCCTCTTGTGATGAATCACAGCGCATAGGGTTCATAATGTCACTTTTGCGCAAGGACCCTCAGGGATGGGCCTTTTCTCTCGAACCTAGTGATCCGTGCTTTAGATCAGTGGATAGTTTTTTTTCTGCTTTGGGCTTGTTGTATGATGATCCTGATCGTGTCTCATCAGCTGAGACGGAATTGAGACATTTGAGGCAGGGATCAGGTAATGTGAAAAATTATTGTACTCACTTCCGTCGGTGGTCTGCTCAGGTGGGGTGGAACCATTCTGCTCTGAAAAGTTTGTTTCTTGCAGGGCTAGGTGAAAGGGTTAAGGATCTGCTGATTGCTTATCCTACACCTGGAAACTTGCAGAAGGCAATGCAATTAGCTATACGGGTGGACAGGAGACTGCGTGCAAGGGTTAATGAGAGTAAATCCTCTGCCATGTCAGCTCCGAGTTCTGAGAGGGTCTGTACTGACATTGGAGAGCCGACGGAGATTGGGGCGATGTCACCCCGCTCTCAGGAAAAAGACCGCAGATTCTCTGATAGTTTGTGCTTTTATTGCGGAAAATCTGACCATTTCATTAAGAACTGTGTGCTTCGTATGAAGAAAGAAAAAAAAGGTCAGTTACGCCCGTATAGCCTGTTTAAATACTAAGGGGGTATTTCTTTCTGCTACTACCGTTGCTCAGGAAGAATCAATTGAATTTCGGGTATTTGTGGATTGTGGTTCTACTCTGAATGTGATTGATGGGGGATTCTTGGAAAAACTTAAATTAAAGCCCAAACCTTTGTCATCCCCTATTGCCGTGGTTTCTGTCAATGGTTCTCCCTTGAAATGTGTTACTCACAAGGTTTATGAATTTCCCCTCACTATTAATGGTATTCACCAAGAAAATTTGGATTTGGTGGTATTAAATAATTTGCCTTCTCCAGTAGTTTTGGGTTTGCCCTGGTTAAAATTGCACAATCCTGTACTGGATTGGTCTACCAATGAAATTAAGTCCTGGAGCCCTAAGTGTTATGACAAGTGTTGTAACGGGCGCATTGCTGCTGTGGATAAAGGGGAATTACCTGTACCTATTCAGGATTTTTGGAAAGTTTTTTCTGAGGAGGAGTCGCAAATTTTGCCTCCTCATAGAGACTATGATTGTACCATTGAATTTGTCCCTGGAGCGACTCTCCCTAAAAGTCGTTTATTTAATCTTACTATTCCTGAGAGAAAGGCTTTGGAGGAATACATACAGACGAGCTTGGCCACCGGTCATATCAGACCCTCTAAGTTACCTGTGGCTGTTGGATTTTTTTTTGTTAAAAAAAAGGACGGCGGTTTACGTCCTTGTCTGGACTTTCGCGAGATTAATAAAATTACTGTACGCAATCCCTACCCACTGCCATTGATTCCTGATTTGTTTAACCAGTTAGTGGGGGCCAAATGGTTCTCTAAAATTTATCTCCGGGGGGCATACAATTTGTTGCGCATGAAGGAGGGTGATGAATGGAAAACTGCTTTTAACACTCCTGTGGGTCATTTTGAGAATCTGGTGATGCCTTTTGGTCTTACCAATGCACCAGCATTTTTTCAGAATCTTATTAATGACATCCTTAGACCTTTGATCGGCAAAAATGTGGTTGTGTATTTGGATGACATTTTGATTTATTCGCCTGATCTGGAGTCTCATTGGCGGAGCGTACGTGAGGTATTGCAGTTATTGATTGACAATTCACTTTTTGCTAAGCTGGAGAAATGTGAGTTCGCTGTACAGAGAATTAGTTTTTTGGGCTACATTATCTCCAGCGAGGGTTTTGAGATGGACCCGGGGAAAGTTCAAGCTGTGCAGGAATGGCCTAGGCCTATTGGTTTGAAATCGATACAGAGGTTTTTGGGTTTCGCCAATTACTACAGAAAATTCATTAAAAATTTTTCTATTATTGTTAAACCACTGACTGATCTCACCAGGAAAGGTGCTAATACGGTTCAGTGGACTACTGAGGCCATTGAAGCTTTTGTGTTTCTAAAGGAGAGGTTCAGCTCTGCCCCCATCCTTATGCAGCCTGATGTGACTAAGCCGTTTTTGGTTGAGGTTGATGCTTCTTCTGTGGGGGTCGGTGCGGTGTTGTCTCAGGAAAACAAGGATGGAGTACATCCCTGTGCCTTTTTTTCAAAAAAATTTTCTGAGACTGAACTTAATTACGATATTGGTAATCGGGAATTGCTGGCTATTAAACTCGCATTTGAACACTGGCGTCATCTCTTGGAAGGTGCTGAATTTCCCATTCAGGTTTTCACTGATCATAAAAATCTGATCTATCTTGATGCTGCCAAGCGATTGAGTGCCCATCAGGCTAGGTGGGCACTTTTTTTTTTGCGGTTTAATTTTTCCGTTACTTACATCCCGGGTACCAAGAATGTTAAAGCTGATGCTTTGTCTCGCAGCTTTTCTCCCATAGTCGGTGCTGAGGAGGAGGAGAGCATTTTACAAGAAGGTGTTGTGATTGCTGCATTGGACTCCGTTTTGGAAGATGAGATTCTTAAAGGACAGGAGAATGCCCCATCTAACACTCCCCATGGGAGGTTGTTTGTGCCTAGGACCTTTAGGAGAGATTCGTTCGTTGAGTGTCATGAATCTCGGTTGGCAGGTCATCCAGGAATTTCTGAGACCAAGAGACTTGTGGGTCGCAGTTTTTGGTGGCCTGGATGGCAGAAGGAAGTCATTAAGTAGGTGCGTCAATGTACTGTGTGTGCTAGATCTAAGTCTTCGCATGCTCCTGCTGCGGGGTTGCTTTGCCCTCTGGAGGTTCTTAGTGCACCTTGGACACATCTAGCTATGGACTTTATTACTGACCTTCCCTCCTCTGAGGGTTTCACGGTCATCTGGGTGGTCGTGGACCGTTTTAGCAAGATGTGTCACTTGGTTCCCTTCATCAAATTGCCCTGCGCTAAGACACTCGCTAAGGCCTTTGTCAAGGAGATTGTCAGACTCCATGGTCTTCCTACTGACATTGTTTCTGATAGGGTACCTCAGTTCGTGGCTCGTTTTTGGCGTGCCTTTTGTGACAGGTTGGGAGTTCATTTGTCATTTTCATCTGGATATCATCCTGAGTCTAATGGCCAGACAGAAAGGAAGAACCAGGATGTTGAGCAGTTCTTGCGTTGTTTTGTGGCAGACAATCAAGAAGGGTGGTCTGAGTTTCTGCCGCTTGCTGAATTTGCTCTTAACAACCATACATCCTCTTCTGCTGGGTGTTCGCCTTTTTTTTGTTGTTCTGGGAGACATCCATCTTTTGGGTCATTCTCCAAATTGGTATCGGCTGTGCCTGAGGAGGAGAATTTTTCCGGTGATTTGGAAAGAGTTCGGATGGATGTGCGTAGTAATCTGCAGGAGGCTAACAAAAAATCTAAGAGGTACTTTGACAGGAAACGTCAAGAGGTTTTGTTTACGGCTGGTGACATGGTTTGGTTGTCCTCTAAGAATCTGCGGTTGAGGATTCCTTCTAAAAAATTGGGCCCCAAGTTTGTAGGGCCCTTTAAGGTGCTTCAGGTAGTTAACCAATCTGCTGTTAGGTTGGAGATTCCCACCTCCTGGAAGATTAATCCGGTGTTCCATGTTTCTCTATTGAAAAAAGCTGATGTATCTGATTGAGACGCCACTGCCACTGTTCCTCCGGTGGTGGAGGACGGGAAAATGAAATTTCCCGCATGCTTAATTCTAGACGGTATAGAGGGAGTTTGCAGTATCTCGTCGCTTGGAAGGGTTTCGGTCCCGAGGATAACTCATGGGTGAGGGCGGATGATGTTTCTGCTTCCAGACTTGTCAGAGCGTTTCACAGGAGGTTTCCTGATAAGCCTGGGCCTAGGGGATCTGGAGGATCCTCATAGAACAGGGGGTACTGTTAGAACTCTCCTTTTAGGTTTTTTCTAGTTTGCTGGTCACATGACCTTTTTTGCCTATTTAATCCTGCTCCGCCCTTCTGGCCTTGCTGGACTTCATTGTAATTTCAACTCTTTATCTAGCCAGTTGTTTGTTACCTTACTCAGTCAGTTTAGCTAGGTCTCTTTACCTCTATTTTCTATGTTGTTTGTTTGTCCTTTTCTGCTACAATTTCTGCTAGGAGGTGTCCATCTTACTTCCAGTCCCTAGTTCTTGTAGGGACCCCTCCCTCACATCTTTAGGTCTTCGTACAGACTAGCTGAGGACTTTAGCGGGTCTGATCGCAGGATCAGGTTCCCCGTTACATCGTAGGGATCAAGCTTAGTTCTATTGTAGGGACAGATCTCCTGTCTTTCCTTAGTGCTTGTAGCAGATCATAACAGTACAAGACCATGGGGAGTGCATTATGCTGTATGGAGGTCTATGGGGAGTGCTTTATTGTTACGCTTGCGCCCGGACTGACTGGCGTGAGCGTGATTAGTGATCCCACTGTACCATGAATCGAGGAGTGCCTGGAGGGCGTAACTAAGTATCAACCCGGTCCGACCAAGGTCGCACGGCGGCTCAGTCGACTCCGTGAACCAGGGAGGAACCGGGCAGATGGACCAGGTGCTACTCCAGGTCAGACCCCAGTCACAGCTGTTGACCCACACCGGGGAATGCAGGAACAGGCAGGTTAGCTGGTATGCAGACAGGTGGGTACTGACAGGCACGGCTGGTATGACAGCAGGCAGATACTGGCAGGTATGAACGCAGGCTGGATAGGGACCAGTACAGACTGGGATACAGGAACAGAGCCGCAGATGCGGTGGACTAGCAGAGCAAAAACCGCAGGAGCGGTGAACAAGCAGAGCGGAGCAAAACCGCAGATGCGGTGAGCAAGCAGAGCGGAGCAAAACCTCAGGTGCGGTGAGCAAGCAGAGCGGAGCAAAACCGCAGGTGTGGTTGTAAAGGACATATTAATATTCATGCTATCCAAGTGTAAAGGACATATTGATACTCATGCTAGAGCAACTCCATTTTGTCTGCTTGCTTTAAAATCATGTTATTATCACTCCTTGCATAACATACATTCTTTCCTTCTTTTCTCATGCAACTTTCTCACACTAACCTTTTCTCGCAAGAACATTCTGTGAGACACCCTGTTCCGTTATGTAACTAGTCTGAGCCGGGATGGGTAACCTTGTAAATTTACACCATGCACCGAACTAACGATAATATGACCATATGTGTATTTCCGTAATAATTGTACTAACATTGGTTCAAGCCTGTAGCATGGCTGTAGGAGATTGGCCATTGATAAACTCAAAACAATATAAAATGCTAAGTAGAAATAAATGGGATTAGAGATTCTCTGAATCCTCTCATACAGAGCACTGCCTCCGTTTGGTTTTCTGTTGGATTGCACAATCAACATAATAATTTGACACTCACTTGGTGAACCGTGAAGGGACGTTGGTGCCCTCCCTCAACAGCTTGGTGCCGTGACTTGGATCCCTAAACAGGGACGCCCCACCACCCCTGGACGTCCACAAAGAGAGACTGATATTGATAACTTTCAAAGCAGTGTCACCTCAGATTGACAAGTGAATATTGTGTGAATCTTCCTTAACTTCTGACAAAGATCCTTAGAAGACTGAACATTGTTAGTTTCAGTCGCGGCAGGTGATCGAAGATTGGGTAGGACACGCACACAGATATACATATATCTAGTGTCCGGAGAGCTGCGGACGAGAGTTCTCCTCCTTTCATCTGGCCGTTCGAGACTCACCCGACAGGAGGGGGTGAAGTAAAGTCAGTGGAACAGCTGGGAGGTCCGGCCGGACTCGTGCTGTGCACAAATTAAGGATCTTTTTTCAGTTGTAGTGATTAATCAATGTTTCCGTGGAGCAGAAAGAAATTGTCTCCCCTGCAGGAGGGAGAGTATGTGATGAATATCATGATCGGTCGAGAAGGGAAAAGATCATTTAAGAATGCACCAAAAGTGTTTAAGGTGTTAAATTTTCCCGTGCAGGGCAGGCTTCAGCCTGCATTGTGGGGGGAAGGAATCAGTCAGAACAGGGGAAGATTAGTTGACTGTGGATTGTTGGAAGAGGCTGAAAAGTTCAGGAAAGTTGCACATGAGATTTGTGATGAAGAATATGCTGAAATAGAGGAGGAGATGAAGCCTGGTTATTTCAATTATTTTTATGTAAAGAAGGGAAAATTATGTAGCCCTGTAACAAAGATTGGCTGTTTTGTGCTACAAAATGAAGCTGATGTGGAAAAAAGGCTGCGCTGAGTTTATTGAAACAAGGGAAAAAGTATGTGCAGAAACTTAAACAGTTAACTAAAATATGCGAGCTACCAGATAAGGGCCAGTTAATTATGAAGAAGAAAAAGGGTAAGTTATAAGATAAAGGATTGTTACAAATAGCTTTGGCTTGGTATAGAACAGCAGAGAATTTGTCAAAGAATGGTGGATGGAGGAAGAAAATACAGACAAAATGGAGTTGCTCTAGCATGAGTATCAATATGTCCTTTACACTTGGATAGCATGAATATTAATATGTCCTTTACATTCCCCCCTAAAAATTATGTTGTTATCAACAATAGAGGTGCTTTCCCAGGGTCATGGTTTGAGCCTGAGGGACATTGGTCTTCACTCAATTAGTGCCCTTGTTACCAATCGAGGCTGTCGCTGCATGTCCATTGGCGAGCCAGCCAGGTGGTGGCCATCTTGGCACACCCGGAATACAGGCAACAATACACACTACACCCGGAATGTGTATGATTAAGATCATCATGTCAGTATGTTATACAAACGGTGAGACCAAAATATGATCCCCTGGATGTACCCAGGTCACAACACCTGCTTAGAGAAACAATTGAAAACACCATAGCATACGCATCACAGCTTCATGTGGTCCCAACCCTAGCCCTGCCATTTATTTCCATTGGTATCTCTGCCTAATCAGTTTGCAAAGAACATGTCTAGCTGTCTGCTGTCGTGGCAGCTGGACAACTCTGAGGTAGTACTATTACAATACGTGGATGATCTTCTCTTGTGTGTCCCCACGGAGCAATGTGTCCATCAGGGCCAGTGTTAGCCTCCTCAAGCATCTAGCAAAACTGAATTGTCGAGTCTCAGCCTCGAAACTTCAGTTTTGCCTCGGTCAAGTGGTCTTCTTAGGCCACGGCCTTACTCAGGGTGCCAGACATCTCACAGAAGAAAGAAAGACGGCCATCTACCTGCTTCCATTCCCAAAAGATCCCATAGAGCTGCAACGGTTCCTTGGACTATGTACATATTCAAGACAATAGATCCCAGACGCCTCACATCTGAAGCAGCCCCTATATGATGCATTAAAAGAAGACACTCTGACTGATGCAAACAACAAGGACCACCAAGAACAGCTGCAACAAGCCTTTGAGCAACTAAAGTCAAGGATAATGATAGCCCCTGCCCTTGGAAACCCAGACTATGCTCAACCTTTCCATTTGTATGTCTCTGAGACGGGAGGGCATGCAGCCGGGGTACTCACACAGAGACACTGTACAAAGCAGCACCCAGTTGGGTATTACTCAGCGCATCTGGACCCGGTAGCCAGGGCCTCCCCCAGCTGTCTACGAGTGGGTCACGCCACCCAACAGTTACTTGAGAAGACGGTAGACATCATCCTTGGACATGAGACTCACATTTATGCTCCACACGATATTGCGGCTGTTTTGGCTTTACAGTAAACTAAACATCTGTCCACACAGAGACACCTGCGGCTGCAGTGTTCGTTGATTTTGCCAGAAAATGTGAAATTACATCGGTGCACCACCATCAACCCGGCCACCCTGCTACCAGCACCTGGAGGAGAGGGGAAAGAGGCTCCACCGCATGATTGTCTGGAACAAATTACTGCGGAGTCAACTCCACTTGTTTTAGTGGGGGAAGTACCCTTGGATGATCCAGAACTTACGTTACATACGGATGGATCCAGATATGTTGACACCTCTGGCAGGTTTCATACTGGATATGCTGTCACTATATTGACCCCGACTCTACCATACGGTTAAAGACTAAAATGGAAGACATTAGGAAACTCAGGGAAGAATATAAAAAACATAACAAATTGACCAAAGACAATTGGTGGTCTGATACGTTCTACTTTTTTAAATCCTGCTAATTGGTTTAAAGGGATTGGTGGATGGATTGCTGGAATATTACAAGGAGTGTTGCATATTGCTGCTGGCATCTTGTTAATATATGTTTTACTAAAACTAGTCTTTTATTGTATCCCATTTTGCATGAGGAAAACCTGCCAATCATCAGAGAGCAAGGAGGACGCTGTCAACCAACATCCAGTGCTATTATACACAGACCTCCAAAATCTAACCAGCATTGAGGACCTGGAAGACAAGGGAATGATGACCTTTACCCACATGCCCCAACCAACCTCACGTCTGAAGATCAGAGCTTTATGATCATGTCAACAAACAAGGGGGGATGGATATGCCGCGACAGCCTCGATTGGTAACAAGGGCACTAATTGAGTGAAGACCAATGTCCCTCAGGCTCAAACCATGAACCTGGGAAAGCACCTCTATTGTTGATAATAACATAATTTTTAGGGGGGAATGTAAAGGACATATTAATATTCATGCTATCCAAGTGTAAAGGACATGTTGATACTCATGCTAGAGCAACTCCATTTTGTTTGCTTGCTTTAACCCCTTAACAACATTAGATGTACTAATATGCGTCTGTGCTCTGGGACTTAAGAGCCAGACCCGTATTAGTACGTCATCGCGATCGCGCGCGCACACAGGCTGTGTGGGCGCAATCGCCGCCGGGTGTCAGCTGATTGTCACAGCTGACACCCGGTACTATGTGCAGGGAGCGGTCCCGCACTGCTCCCGGCACATTAACCCCCGCAATGCTGCGATCGAAGTCGATCGCAGCATTGCGGTGGCAAGGGGAGGTGATCGGTATACTCACCTCCTCTTCCGGCCTCCAGCGCTGTCTGCCGCGGCTTCCTGGGTGTTGCCATGACGACCCGATGTCGTCATGACAACATCCAGGTCACCAGACAGCAGTAAGATTGTTTGGACATGCGCAGTGCATGACAAAACAATCTTATCACTGTGCAGCGCTGACTGCCTGCATGGCACAGGGATCGTGCTCCATCCCTATGCTATGCAGGCGATCAGAATAAAAAAAGTGAAAGTCCCACAGTGGGACAAAGTAAAAAAGTGCAAAAACTCCCAGAAAGTGAAAAAAATAAATAAAAAAAAATTGTAAAAATATTTTTTTAAAAAATAAAAAAAATAATCCACTAAAAATAAAAATATAATGTACCCATAATAAATATTATTATGAAAAAAAGCAAACAAACAATAAAAGTACACATATTTGGTATCGCCGCGTCCGTAACTACCTGACCTAGAAAACTGTTCCACTAGTTAACCCCTTCAGTGAACACGGTAAAAAAAAAAAAAAAAAAACGAAGCAAAAAAAAATGCTTTATCATCATATCGCCAAACAAAAAATGGAATAACACGCGATCAAAAAGATGAATATAAATAAAAATGGTACCGCTGAAAACGCCATCTCGTCCCGCAAAAAACAAGCTGCCATACAGCTCCATCATCTGAAAAATCAAAAAGTTATAGCTCTCAGAATAAAGCGATGCAAAAACTAGATTTTACAAAATATGTGTCTTTTAGTGTGTGACAGCTGTCAATCATAAAAACCCGATATGATTTTGGTATCGCTGTAATCGCACCGACCCAAAGAATAAAGTAATCTCATCACTTATACCGCACGAGGAATGGCGTAAAAAATAAACGCTAGGGCTGGGGTTGTGCTAAAGTTAGGGTTGGGGTTGTTTTTTTTTTCAAAAGTAAAAAAAAAGATGATGATATGGCAGCTAGTGTTGAACGCAAGTGCTCACTGCTTGAGTTTGCATCGGGTGCTCGGGTATGCACTGAGTATCGCGGGTGCTCGAGTCTCCGCCCCATATGCTTCACGGCCAAAAATCCTTGCGGGGATTGCCAGCCATGCACGAGCGATCCCCGCATGTTTTTTGGGGTGTCTAATAACCGTGAAACATGTGGGCAGGGACTCGAGCATGTCACTCGAGCACCCGTGATACATGGTGCATACCTGAGTACCCGATGCAAACTCAAGTAGCGAGCACTTGCGCTCAAGAGTAATGGCAACATATTCAATATGATGACCTAATGTTATCAAATTCTGTGTTGTACCTCTGGGTTCAAAATGTTCACTATACCCCTTAATAAAATTCTTGAGGGGTATAGTTTTCAAAATGGGGTCACTTGTGGGGGAGCTCCACTGTTTAGGCACATCAGGGGCTCTCCAAATGCGACATGGTGTCCGCTAACAAATTGAATGGAAAATCGGCTCAAATTGTTAGCGGACACCATGTTGCGTTTGGAGAGCCCCTGTGGGCCTAAACATTGGAGCTCCCCCACAAGTGACCCCATTTTGGAAACTAGACCACCCAAGGCACCTATCTAGATGCCTAGTGAGCACTTGGAACCCCCAGGTGCTTCACAAATTGATTCGTAAAAATGAAAAAGTGTTTTTTTTTTCACTTTTTCATTTTTACAAATCAATTTGTGAAGCACCTGGGGGTTCCAAGTGCTCACTATGCATCTAGATAGGTGCCTTGGGGGGTCTAGTTTCCAAAATGGGGTCACTTGTGGAGGAGCTCCAATATTTAGGCACACAGGGGCTCTCCAAACGCAACATGGTGTCCGCTAACAATTTGAGCTAATTTTCCATTCAATTTGTTAGCGGACACCATGTTGCGTTTTGAGAGCCCCTGTGTGCCTAAACATTGGAGCTCCCCCACAAGTGACCACATTTTGGAAACTAGACCCCCCAAGGCACCTATCTAGATCCTCATGAGCACTTGGAACCCTCAGGTGCTTCACAAATTGATTCGTAAAAATGAAAAATTGGAAAAAAAAATACTTTTTAATTTTTACGAATCAATTTGTGAAGCACCTAGGGGTTCCAAGTTCTCACTATGCATCTAGATAGGTGCCTTGGGGGGTCTAGTTTCCAAAATGGGGTCACTTGTGGGGGGTTTCCACTGTTTAGGCACATCAGGGGCTCTCCAAACGCAACATGGCATCCGCTAATTATTCAAGCAAATTTTACAATCAAAAAGTCAAATGGCGCTCCTTCCCTTCCAAATCCTGCTGTGCGTCCAAACAGTGTTTTTCCCCCACATATGGGGTATCTACGTGCCCAGGGGAATTTGCACAACAAATTTTGGGGTCCATTTTTTCTTTTTACCCCTGCAAAAATAAAAAAAATTGGGTCTAAAGTAACATTTTTGTGAAAAAAGTTAAATGTTCATTTTTTTCTTCCACATTCCAAAAATTCCTGTGAAGCACCTGAAGGGTTAATAAAGTTCTTGAATGTGGTTTTGAGCACCTTGAGGGGTGCAGTTTTTAGAATGGTGTCACTTTTGGGTATTTTCTGTCATAAAGACCTCTCAAAGTGACTTCAAATGTGATGTGGTCCCTAAAAAAATGGTTTTATAAATTTTGTTGGAAAAATGAGAAATCGCTGGTCAACTTTTAACCCTTATAGCTCCCTAACAAAAAAAAATTTTGGTTCCAAAATTGTGCTGATGTAAAGTAGACATGTGGGAAATGTTATTTATTAACTATTTTGTGTGACATATCTCTCTGATTTAAGCGCATAAAAATTCAAATTTTGAAAATTGCAAAATTTTCAAAATTTTCACCAAATTTCCGTTTTTTTCACAAATAAACGCAAGTGATATCAAAGAAATTTTAACACAGTCATGAAGTACAATATGTCACGAAAAAAAAATCTCAGAATCAGGGGGAACCGTTGAAGCGTTCCAGAGTAATTACCTCATAAAATGACAGTGGTCAGAATTGAAAAAATTGGCCTGGTCATTAACGTGCAAACCACCCTCGGGGGTAAAGGGGTTAATATCATGTTATTATCACTCCTTGCATAACATACATTCTTTCCTTCTTTTCTTATGCAACTTTCTCACACTAACCTTTTCTCACAAGAACATTCTGTGAGACACCCTGTTCCTGTTATCTGACTAGTCTGAGCCGGGATGGGTAACCTTGTAAATTTCCACCATGCACCGAACTAACGATAATATGACCATAAGTTTATTTCCGTAATAATTGTACTAACATTGGTTCAAGACTGTAGCATGGCTGTAGGTGATTGGCCATTGATATACTCAAAACAATATAAAATGCTAAGTAGAAATAAACGGGATTAGAGAATCTCTGAATCCTCCCATACAGAGCACTGCCTTCATTTGGTTTTCGGTTGGATTGCACAATTAACATAATTTGACACTCACTTGGTCAACCGTGAAGGGACGTTGGTGCCCTCCCTCAACACGGTGTGCAAGCAGAGCGGAGCAAAACAGCAGGTGCGGTGAACCAGCAGAGCGGAGCAAAACTGCAGGTGCGGTAAACAAGCGGAGCAGAGTGGAATCGCCGGAGAGGTGAACAAGCAGAGCAGAACAGAACTGTAGATGCGGTAAACAAGCGGAGCAGAGCGGTGAACAAGCAGAGCAGAACAGAACCGCAGGTGCAGTAAACAAGCGGAACAGAGCGGAACCGCCGGAGCGGTGAACATGCAGAGCAGAACAGAACCGCAGGTGCGGTAAACAAGGGGAGCAGAGCGGAACCACCAGAGCGGAGAACAAGCAGAGCAGAACAGAACCGCAGGTGCGGTAAACAAGCGGAACAGAGCGGAACCGCCGGAGCGGTGAACAAGCAGAGCAGAACAGAACCGTAGGTGCAGTAAACAAGCGGGAAGAGCGGAACCACCAGAGCGGTTAACAAGCAGAGCAGAACAGAGCAGAAGGTGAAGGCAAACAGGACTGTGCTCTGTTCACATGGAACAGACTGGAAAATACAGGAAGATGGTTAGAACACAGGAGGTAGATACGGAGGCAGGGAAAAGGGACAAGCAGAATCAGATACACACAAGGTACTTGCAATGAAGTAGCGAGTGGACACAAAACTCACAAACAGAAGTACAGAGACAACAAGTTGGAGTTAGGTGCAGGTTCAGACACTGAAGGAAAAGGGAAGGTAAGGACATAGAGAGAAACAAGTAATGGGCTAGGACACTGTTCAGACAGGAACTGAACCGGGAACAAGATACAGGAACGAGCCTGGGAACTCAGCCCCCAGGGTGGCGGAAACAGACTAGAAGATAGAGATACAGGTAGCAGCCCTGGGTACTCAGCCCCCAGGGTGGCGGGAACGGACTAAAAGTCAGAGGTACAGGTAGCGGCCCTGGGTATACAGCCCCCAGGGTGGCGGAACAGACTACAGTCACAGATACAGGTAACAGGCCAGGGTACTCAGCCCCCAGGGTGGTGGATACAGACAAGATGCAGGACAGGACCTGGCAACTCAGTTGCAAAGGACAAACTGAGTGAAAGGGTTGCTCAGGCACCTCCTACTGGGTGGAGGGGGTTTAAGTATCCAGTGACTCACAGCAATAGGCTGGGGACACATTAGGACTGTGCACACAGTAGCTATAAGAAACAAGCAGAAAGCCGCGCTGACGCCCTAAGCAATCAGACAAGAGACATGGACACAGCAGGTAATGGAGCAAAGAGTGCAGCATGGACTGACAGGTAAGATTGTGGTCTTGCATGGTGGGAGGTGGTGCACCATGCAAGCACGCTGCCAAGGATGTTACAATTATATTGTGCTGAGGACATTGGGGAGTGCATCGTACTGTGTGGAGGAACGTGGGGAATGCATTATACTGTGTGGAGACCCATGGGGAGTGCATTATACTTTGTTGAGGACCATGGGGAGTGCATTATTCTGTGTGCAGGACCATGGGGAGTGTCTTATGCTGTGTGGAGGACCATGGGGAGTGCATTATACTGTGTTGAGGACAATGGGGAGCGCATTTTTTAAATCAGTGAGTACTGATTATACTGGAGGACTGGGCCTGCATTTTACCCTATGGTGGGGTGGAGCTGCATTTTACCCTATGGTGGAGGCTGCATTTTACCCACTCGGGAGTGCATTATACTGTGTGGAGTGCATTATACTGTGTGGAGGACCACGGGGAGTGCATTATACTGTGTGCAGAACCATGGGGAGTGCATTGAACTGTGTGGAGGACCATGGAAGTGCATTGTACTGTGTGCAGCACCATTGGGAGTGTTTTATGCTGTGTGGAGGACCATGGGGAGTGCATTATACTGTGTTGAGGACCATGGGGAATGCATTTTTTTTAAATCAGTGAGTACTGATTATACTGGAGGATTGGGCCTGCAGTTTACCCTATGGTGGGGTGGAGCTGCATTTTACTCTATGGTGGAGGCGGCATTTTACCCTATGGGGAGTGCATTATACTGTGTACAAGACCATGGGGAATACACTATACTGTATGGAGGGCTATGGGGAGTGCATTATACTGTGTTGAGGACCATGGGGAGTGGATTATACTGTGTGGAGGAGCACGGGTAGTGCATTATACTGTGTGGAGGACCATGGGGAGTGCATTGTACTGTGTGGAGGATCATGGGGAGTGCATTGTACTGTGTGGAGGACCATGGGGAATGCATTATACTGTGTGGGGAACCATGGGGAGTGCATTATACTGTGTGGAGGACCATGGGGAGTGTATTGTGCTGTGTGGAGGACCATGGGGAGTACATTATACTGTGTGCAGCACCATAGGGAGTGCATTATACTGTGTGGAGGACCATAGGGAGTGTCTTATGCTATGTGGAGAACCATGGGTAGTGCATTATACTGTGTGGAGAACCATGGGCAGTGTCTTATGCTGTGTGGAGGACCATGGGGAGTGGATTATACTGTGTGGAGGACCATGGTGAGTACATTATACTGTATGGATGACCATGGAGTGCATTATACTGTGTGCAGGACCATAGGGAGCGTATTATACTGTGTGGAGGACCATGGGGAGTGCATTAAACTGTGTGGAGGACCATGGGGAGTGCATTACACAGTGTGGAGGACCACGTCGAGTGTCTAATACTGTGTGGAGGACCATGGGGAGTGCATTATACTGTGTGGAGGACCATGGCGAGTGTCTAGTACTGTGTGGAGGACCATGACGAGTGTCTTATACTGTGTTAAGGACCATGGGGAGTGCATTATTCTGTGTGGAGGACCATGGGGAGTGCATTATACTGTGTGGAGGATCATGGTGAGTACATTATACTGTATGGAGAACCATGGGGAGTGCATTATACTGTGTGCAGGACCATAGGGAGCATATTATACTGTGTGGAGGACCATGGGGAGTGCATTATACTGTGTGGAGGACCATGGGGAGTGCATTACACTGTGTGGAGGATCATGGTGAGTGTCTTATACTGTGTGGAGGACCATGGGGAGTGCATTATACTGTGTGGAGGACCATGGCGAGTGTCTAGTACTGTGTGTAGGACCATGGCGAGTGTCTTATACTGTGTTAAGGACCATGGGGAGTGCATTTTACTGTATGGAGCACCATGGGGAGTGCATTATACTCTGTGGAGTGTGAAAATTTTTGTGTGGGCCATTATAATATATAGGCCCATTTTACTGCATGGAGGACTGTGTGGGGGTCACATTTGGGGAATCATACTGTGTTGGGGTCAGCATACTTTGCACTGGGAGTTGAGGTGGGGTACAGTAGGGTCATTATACTGCACATGTGAAGGAATTCACCATGGGGGTATCATACTGTGTTTGGGGAACACTTTTATTGGTATCACGGCCTGACAGTAAAAATAAATAATTGCGGTCCCCTTCATTTTTAAAACCAGCCGAGGGAAAACAGAGAGCTGTGAGCTGGTATTTTTAGACTGTGAAGGGTCAATATCCATGCAGCTTCCCAGCCTATTAATATCAGCCCGCAGCTGTCTGCTTTGCCTTAGCTGGTTATTAAAAATAGGGGGACTCTAAAAAAATTACGTGTGGTGCCCCCTATTTTTAGTAACTAGCTAAGGCAAAGCAGACAGCTGTGGGCTGATATTAATAGGCTGGGAAGGGCCATGGATACTGGCTCCCTCCCAGCCTAAAAATAGAATCCCTCAGCCACCCCAGAATTGGCGCATCCATTAGATGCACCAATTCTGGTACTTAGCCTCGTCTCTTCCCGATTGCGCTGTTGCGGTGGCAATCGGGGTAATAGTTTATGGGGTTGATGTGAGCTTTGTAATGTCATTTGACATCAAACCGATAGGTTAGTATATGTATAGTTGCATAGATTGAATAAATACCTAGGTCCATCAAGTTCAACTTTCCTCCACCAATTGTACATTTTGTCATTAATTTAACTATAACCCACAATGTTATGTGTATCAAGGATATCATCCAGCCCTTTTTTAAAAGCTGTTAGGCTGCGTGCCCACGTAGCGTTTTTCAAGCGTTTATGCTGCGGAATTTCCGCAGCGTAAACGCTTGTTAAACGCTAGGTAATCCGCACCCCATGGTCCCCAAGGGGATTCCGCAAGTTCTATGCACATGCTGCGGATTTTTCCGCAGCGTTTATGCTGCGTTCAAAAATCCGCAGCATGTTCATTAATTTTGCGTTTCCGCAAGCGGAATTGCCTTTTGCAATGCATTAAAAAACGCAAGGCAATTCCGCATGTGGAAATCGCGCGATAAACGCGCGATAAACGTGTGCGGAATTCCGCATGCGTTTTTAATTGCAGAAATGAAGCAGAAATTTTCTGCTTCGTTTCTGCAATGTGGCCACATAGCCTTATAGTATCTGCCATTACTACCTCTTGTGGTAAGGCATTCCACAGTCTGACTGCTCTAACTGAAAAGAACCCTTTCCTGTTTAGCTGCCGGAATCGCCTTTCTTTGAATAAAGACTAGAGATGAGCGTTGTTCGACTCGAACTGTTCGCCAATCTCAAATTCGAGCTGTTTTGGGCGGTGTTCGAGACGTTCGGCGAACACGAACGATTTGAGAAAAATTCGGCTGTTCGAGGTTATGTTCGATAACTGTTCGTGCACCAAAATCATAACTGGATTTTTTCTCAGTAATGATGAAAATTAATGTTAATACGCAGTTTGAGTGTACAGCGGGGTGGGGGGAGGGGCAGGGGATGGATCTCTGCAGGAATAATGAAGATCTCCATTTTTTTTTCTCTTTCCCGAATTTACAGTGGGGAGGTGCAATCTGTCAGCCTATCAGCAGCGCACACACGGAGCGAAGTGCTTTTTTTCACACAAGCAAGGGCATGTGTCATTGGCAGTGTATGTCACATGTCCTTGCCCTATAAGACCAAGCCATTTTCCCCGTCGCCACCATTTTCTCACTGCTGCAGCTGCGTGTTAGATGGCACCGCTGTTGCTGTGTGCGCTATACCTTGTTAATTTCAAGCCAATTTTCGCACAAATCTACAGATAGCTTGGGAGTAGGGAATAGTTGTGATTGCAGTCCTTTTAAGGACTAGGTTACAGCATTTCCTACGACTTTTATCAGGCAGGTCTGTGCTCTTAAATAGATAGATTGTGGGAGTAAAGACTAATTGTAATTGCAGTCCTTTTCAGGACTAGGTTACATCAGTTCCTATCAGTTTTTGCCAGGCAGGTCTGTGCCAGTGCTGTGCAAGTTTTTTTCACAGCATTTGGCTGAATCTAGCAAAGCTAATCCTTTTTGGCCTATTGCAGAGTGTGTTAGTCAGTGGAGTAGCCTATCTGTGTTGCAAGATATACCACCTGTGTATAGAATACCAATTTTTTTACTGCATCTAGTGAAGTAAAATCTTTTGGGCATAGCATCATTCTATTAGTCCATCTATACTGACCTCCATCAGGTTGCAAATTGAATATATTTTTTTTCTGCATCTAGCTCTGAAAAAATATTTGGGCTTCTAGCAGTGTGTGGGACTTGTTCTATTAGTCCATCTATACTGACCTCCATCAGGTTGCAAACTGAATATAATTTTTTTCTGCATCTAGCTCTGAAAAAATATTTGGCCTTCTAGCAGTGTGTGGGACTTGTTCTATTAGTCCATCTATACTGACCTCCATCACGCTGCAAATTCAAAATAATTTTTTGTCTGCATCTAGCTCTGAAAAAATATTTGGCCTTCTAGCAGTGTGTGGGACTTTCTCTATTAGTCCATCTATACTGACCTCCATCAGGTTGCAAATTAAAAATAATTTTTATCTGCATCTACCTCTGAAAAAATATTTGGGCTTCTAGCTGTGTGTGGGACTTGTTCTATTAGTCCATCTATACTGACCTCCATCAGGTTGCAAACTGAATATAATTTTTTTCTGCATCTAGCTCTGAAAAAATATTTGGCCTTCTAGCAGTGTGTGGGACTTTCTCTATTAGCCCATCTATACTGACCTCCATCAGGTTGCAAATTAAAAATAATTTTTATCTGCATCTAGCTCTGAAAAAATATTTGGCCTTCTAGCAGTGTGTGGGACTTTCTCTATTAGTCCATCTATACTGACCTCCATCAGGTTGCAAATTAAAAATAATTTTTTGTCTGCATCTAGCTCTGAAAAAATATTTAGCCTTCTAGCAGTGTGTGGGACTTTCTCTATTAGTCCATCTATACTGACCTCCATCAGGCTGCAAATTAAAAATAATTTTTATCTGCATCTACCTCTGAAAAAATATTTGGCCTTCTAGCTGTGTGTGGGACTTGTTCTATTAGTCCATCTATACTGACCTCCATCAGGTTGCAAACTAAATATAATTTTTTTCTGCATCTAGCTCTGAAAAAATATTTGGCCTTCTAGCAGTGTGTGGGACTTTCTCTATTAGTCCATCTATACTGACCTCCATCAGGTTGCAAATTAAAAATAATTTATATCTGCATCTAGCTCTGAAAAAATATTTGGCCTTCTAGCAGTGTGTGGGACTTTCTCTATTAGTCCATCTATACTGACCTCCATCAGGTTGCAAATTCAAAATAATTTTTTGTCTGCATCTAGCTCTGAAAAAATATTTGGCCTTCTAGCAGTGTGTGGGACTTTCTCTATTAGTCCATCTATACTGACCTCCATCAGGTTGCAAACTGAATATATATTTTTTCTGCATCTACCTCTGAAAAAATATTGGGCTTCTAGCTGTGTGTGGGACTTGTTCTATTAGTCCACCTATACTGACCTCCATCAGGTTGCAAATTCAAAATAATTTTTTGTCTGCATCTAGCTCTGAAAAAATATTTGGTCTTCTAGCAGTGTGTGGGACTTTCTCTATTAGTCCATCTATACTGACCTCCATCAGGTTGCAAACTGAATATATTTTTTTCTGCATCTACCTCTGAAAAAATATTTGGGCTTCTAGCTGTGTGTGGGACTTGTTCTATTAGTCCATCTATACTGACCTCCATCAGGTTGCAAATTCAATATAATTTTTTTCTGCATCTAACCCAGCCAATAGTTTTGGCCTAATACCACAGTTTGGCTACTCAGCTCTGCTCGGTTCCCATCCATTGTTTTTTTGTGCAAACAACTCCAGAGTTGTGAATTAGTTAACCACCAAAATGAGTGGAAAAAGGCCTGCTGCTGGTGGAAAGGGGAATAGGCGTGTTGGGAAGGGGAAAAAAGGTTGTGTCCGTGGGGTAGGTGTTAAAGCAACAGTAACATCTGCAGAAGAAAGACCATCTTCCAGCCAAACTAAAATGTCTACTTCTTTTAGCGGACAATGTGATAAGATCCCTTTCTTACGGCCACGCCAATCGCTACAAATTCCAGATGAGGCACAAAAACAGCAGGTGCTTCAACGGATATCAAGTGCTCCTTTAAGTGGGCTCTCCTCCACATCAACTTCAACATCACAAATACTCCAGTCCTCAAAGGTGTGACCCCAATCGCACTTGCTTCCTCACAGCTCCCAAATCTCCAGCTGCCCGTCTGAGTATGAGGTAGAACAGATGGTTGAGTCTGCAGAGCTGTTTACTCATACTATAGCCTGGGAATCAGAGGTCGACTCCAGCGCTTCTGTGAATGCAGACGAGGAAATGATCTGCACTGATGCCCAGAATCTTTATGAGTCGGATCCAGGACCAGACGCAGAAGGTTCTGACCATAATGTAGACCCTCATTCCCAAACTGTAACTCCTGTTGGTGGAGACAATGAGGAAGACGATGATGAGACTCAAATACCTGATTGGAGCGACAACTTTAGTTTTTTGTCAGGGCAGGAACAGGTTGGCTCTGAGGACGACGGGTGTGATAACGCACAGGGTGATGATGATGAGGTTGGAGATCCCACTTACTGTCAACCCACAGTCAGCCAAGAGATGAGGTCAGCAGAGGAGGTGGAGGAAGATGCTAGTGACGACGAGGTCAGGTTGCGCCTTCCTGGACAGAGACGTAGTACTGGAAGCACGTCAACAACTGCATCCTCAAACACAACTCTGCCTCTCACCACAAGTCGTGGTGGCTCTTCAGGTCGCATGGGTGCTAAGCCTTGCATAGCCTGGGCATTTTTTCAGATCGATAAAGATGACCCAACTCGTGTTATCTGTAACATTTGTCAGCAAAAGCTAAGTAGAGGCCAAAAAATACATAGTTTGAGTACTTCATGCATGAACCGGCACATGGACATGAAGCATAAGTTGCAGTGGGAAGCTCAGTGTGCTACAATGCGGCCTAGCCGGCCGGGCCAACCACCGTCTGCCATATCTTGTGCATCCGCGGCCTCTTCATCCTCTGTGACTGGGGGGACAGCAGTCACACCTGTTTTGGGGCGCAGACCTGCCACCTCTTTACCCGCAACAGCCAGCGTGATTGGCAGGTCATCATTTTCTTTGGAGGTGGTAACACCAGCTGGTGTTGAGCACTGTCCGACATCGATAGCACCACCTTTGGATCAAGGCAACCTAACATGTCCGCCTGCATCTTCCTCACAGACCGGCAGTTTGCCGGGGACACCCTTATCAACCCCGTCTAAGCACAATAGCCAGCCCTCGGTCCCTCAGATGTGGACAAGTAAAAGACCATTTCCTCCTAGCCA
This sequence comes from Phyllobates terribilis, assembly GCF_046119375.1. Classification (NCBI taxonomy): domain Eukaryota; kingdom Metazoa; phylum Chordata; class Amphibia; order Anura; family Dendrobatidae; genus Phyllobates; species Phyllobates terribilis. The sequence goes on along the minus strand of NW_027362764.1, from coordinate 492,959,563 downwards.
TGAGAAAGCTAAGAGGTTGAATTTCACCATCTGCAAGCTCTTGGCTACAGAAATGCTGCCTTTCCGCCTGGTGGACACAGAGGATTTTCGAGACCTTATGTCCGTCGCAGTGCCCCAGTACCAGATGCCCAGTCGGCACTACTTCTCAAAGAAAAGTGTGCCTGCGCTCCACCAGCATGTCGCACACAACATCACCGCTTCTTTGAGAAACTCTGTGTGTGACAGGGTGCATTTCACCACAGACACTTGGACGAGTAGGCATGGACAGGGGCGTTACATGTCGCTGACTGGGCACTGGGTAACTATGGTGACAGCAGGACAAGGGGCTGCTGTCCAAGTCTTGCCGTCCCCACGAGTTGTGCGTCAATCCTCTTTATGTCAAAGTTCCTCCACTGCTTCTGCCTCCTCAACCTCCTGTCGGTCTTCCACCTGCACCCAAAGCCTGTCTGGTCATGCCACAAGCTTTCTAACTGCGCAGAAGGGATCCTGCACACCTCCTTACTATGCTGGCAGTAGGGCTCAACGTCATCAGGCGATTTTTACTTTGAAATGTCTGGGAAATGTGAGTCACACAGCTGAGGAGTTGTGGTCAGCTCTGGAGAACCAATTTCATGAATGGTTGTCTCCACTGGACCTGAAACCAGGGAAGGCCGTGTGCGACAATGCTGCAAACCTGGGTGCGGCCCTTCGCCGGGGCAATGTCACACACGTGCCTTGTATGGCTCACGTGTTGAACCTGGTTGTCCAGCAATTTTTAGCCCACTATCCCAGACTAGATGGCCTTCTGCAGAGGGCACGGTCGCTGTGTGCTCACTTCCGCCGTTCACATCCCGCAGCTCAGCGACTTACATCTCTACAGAAGTCGTTGGGCCTGCCACTTCACCGGCTAAAATGCGATGTGCCTACCCGGTGGAATTCAACTCTGCACATGTTGCAGCGACTGTGGCAGTACCGACAAGCTCTGGTGCAATACGTTCTGACGTATAGCCTGGGCCAACGAGATCCAGAGGTGGGGCAAATCACGCTGGAGGAGTGGTCTCAGATCAGGGACCTATGCACCCTTCTGCACAGTTTTGAAATGGCGATGAAGATGTTTAGTGCTGACGATGCCATTATCAGCATGACTATTCCGGTGATTTACATGCTGGAGCACATGTTAAACAGAATTCGGAGTCAGGTGGTGGCACAAGAGGAGGTGGAGGAAGTAGAGGAGGAGGAGTTGTATGCGGAAGGGCTAACATCTGCAAGGTCCAGACAGTCGGCAGCACCAAGGCAGGAGGGATGTGAGGGTGGGGGAGAAGGTTTTACCAGGGCGCATGGTAGCAGCCAAACTAGTGAGGAAGGTGCAGGAGCCCAGGAAGAAGTGGAGGACGAACTGATGGAAGACTCATCAGATGAGGGAGACCTTGATCACATTTCTGTTGTGCGAGGTTGGGGGGAGAGGACAGAGGAAGGAAGCATGATTGTTACCTCGCCACCAACACAACAAGGACTTGGTGCTCCTGGATGCGCAACACACATGAGTGCCTTCTTGCTGCACTACCTGCAACATGACCCTCGAATTGTGAGAATTAGAAATAATCCTGACTACTGGGTTGCCACACTGTTAGATCCCCGGTACAAAAGTAAATTTGCAGAAATTATTCCTGCCATAGAAAGAGATGCACGCGTGCAGGAGTATCAGCAGAGACTGTTGCAGAATCTTACATGTGCTTTTCCACAAAACACCAGTGGTGCACGTAGTGAATCTCACAGTTCCAACTTGCCAACCGTGGGACCGTCAAGTGTTCAGCACTCAAACCGTAACAGAACCATAGTATTTGCTGGTAACATCAATTTTGCGGAATCATTTCACCACTTTTTTAGCCCATCCTTTGCAAGGCCACAGGAGACAAGAAGTCTGACACATAGTCAACGCCTAGAGACGATGGTACAGGAGTATCTCCAAGTAAACATTGAAGCCATGACTGTGTCACTGGACCCTTGCTCTTTTTGGGCTTCCAATCTGGATAAATGGCCGGAGCTAGCCACTTACGCCTTGGAGATCTTGTCATGCCCCGCAGCCAGCGTTCTGTCTGAACGTGTGTTCAGCGCTGCTGGTGGTGTGCTGACAGATAAGCGCACGCGGCTCTCCACTGATAATGTAGACAGACTCACGTTCATAAAGATGAACAAATCATGGATCCGAAACGACTTTTCTACCCCTGTGTCATCCTGGGTAGAGTAAAAGCTTGATGATTGGTTAAAATCACCCTACCAACCGTTTTAAGCTTTCAAATTACTAATCATGTTTATCTGTATCTTGGCTGGAAAATAATTTGGGCTTTGTAGCAGTTTGCAGCACTGATTCTATTAGGCCATCTATAATAAGCTCCACCAGATTTAAAATTACTAATCATGTTTATCTGTATCTTGACTGGAAAATAATTTGGGCTTTGTAGCAGTGTGCAGCACTGATCCTATTAGGCCATCTATACTAAGCTCCACCAGATTTAAAATGAATAATAATTTTTAGCTGCATCTAGCCCGGAAAATAATTTTGGGGCTCCGAGATGCGCAAGACACATAAGTGCCTTCTTGCTGCACTACCTGCAACATGACCCTCATATTGTCAGAATTCGAAGTAATCATGACTACTGGGTTGCCACACTCTTAGATCCCCCAAACTTTTCGATCAACCTTTTCATTTTAATAAAGACCAAAAAAATGGTCATTTTTGAAATTATAAGCATTAGCAGGTTATTAGAAACTGAAATCAAACAGTTTTCAACTCCAAACTTTATTCTAGGTGATGTTACATTTTCACATAGGACCCCTTGTTCGAAAGGAGCTTCTGAACTCTCTCGTCCATTGAATTTGTCAGGTTTTGGATGGTTTCTGCTTCAATTGTTTTGCATGAGGACAGAATACCCTCCCAGAGCTGTTGCTTAGATGTGAACTGCCTCCCGCCATCATAGACACTCCTTTTGATGATGCTCCAGAGGTTCTGAATGGGGTAGAGGTCAGGGGAGCATGGGGGTCACACCATAAGTTTGTCCCCTTTCATGCCCATATCAGCCAGAGATGCAGATGTTTTATGTGCAGCATGAGATGGTGAATTATCATGCAAAAAAATGATCTTGCTGTGAAATACTCGGTTCTTCTTCTTGAACCATGGCAGGAAGTACTGTTTGAGAAAATCCACATACATTATGGAGTTCATCTTTAGCGCCTTCAGGGATCCTAAAGGGGCCGACAATCTCTCTCCCCATGATTCCAGCCCAAAACATTACTCCACCTCCTCCTTGTTGGCGCTGTAGCCGTGTTTGCGTGGGGTGTCCATCAACCAGCCATCCTCCACTCCATCCATCTGGACCATCGAGTGCTGCACGGCACTCATCCGTGAACAAAACAGTTTTGAAATCAGTCTTCATGTAATGTTTGGCCCACTGGAGCCGTTTCTGCTTGTGTGAAGTGGATAGAGGAGGTCGACAGGATGGCGTATGCACAGCTGCAAACCTCTGAAGGACCCTGCATCTTGTTGTTCGGGGGACGTTGGAGGTACCAGCAGCTTCAAAAACTTGTCTGCTGCTATGACAAGGCTTTTTTGCCTCTGCTCTTTTAACCTGACGTAATTGCCTGTAGGAAAGAGTCCTCAATTTGCCCTTATCAGCACGCACACGTGTGTACTGTGAATCAGCTACATACTTCTTGATTGCCAAGACACTTCATCCTGATCATCGCACAATGTTGATTGTAGTCATGCCTTGACCTAAACACTCCACAATTTGTTGCTTCTCAGCAGCCGACACATCCTTTTTCTTTCCCATTTTGGCAGAAAATGTAGGCTGCTTAATAATGTGAGACAGCCTTCTTAAGTAGTCTTGCCTTTCATAGGACACACCTGCCAAACTAATTAGCACAGGTGTCTGCAATTGCTTACAGTGATATAAAGAGCCCTGACACACATCACCATCAATGAGTTTAACTGACAAACAAACAAATTCTTACCTTATCACTCCTAAACACTTTTTGCATAATAATTTGGAACACAGTGTACATGTGCTTTTCCACAAAACACCAGTGGTTCACGTAGTGAATCTTACAGTTCTAACTTGCCAACCGTGGTCTGTATGGAGTTGTTCAATAAAGGGCCCAAAATTAAGATAACATAGATGGGAGAGGTCTCTATGAATAGGAATTCCTAAGTATTTGATACCCTGTGAGGGCCAGGCAAAGGGAAAGTTGGACTGGATGGAATCCTATATGGATTTGGGGAGGGAGACATCGAGGGCCTCAGACTTCACTGCATTGATTTTAAAATTTGACCATGTAACAAAGTGATCTATTTCAGCCATAACAGCATGGATGGATATATGTGATTGAGTGATATATACTAGGACATCATCAGCAAATAGAGAGCACTTGTACTCGGTGCCTCCCACCTCAATCCACCTAATATTGGGGTTATGGTGAATTGATGAGAGCAGGTGCTCCGTCACTAGGATGTATAAGAGAGGGGACAGAGAACATCCCTGCCTTGTCCCATTGGTGATTGTGAAAGGTGATGAAAATGTTCTGATGCACCCCCTGGGCCTTGGGACAACCGAAGCCGGACCCTTTTTGGTGGATGCTGGTGGTTGTAGTCTTCGTGGCGGCAACCCGGTTCCATGGCTCAGGGTGGTCAAACCAGTTGCGGAACTATTTATGTGGTTTTGATGTTTAAATGTCCGACTACGCCACCCGTGGATTGCGGTCAGAGTGAACCGCCGCTGCAGGGCAGACCGCTGAGGCTGGTGTTGTGGGTGCAGCAGAGCGTAGCATAACTCCCCACGGGAGGAGTATAGCCTCAGGGCAGTGTATGCGGAGGATGGGGGTGATGGTGCAGGGCAGCAGCAGTAACGACACGGAGTCAGTGATGCAGTCCAGGGCCTTTACTCACAGTTCTTATTATCAAGACCACGTCTGCAGGTAACGGCTGCCCACGTCGTACTGTGCTCACCAGGTGAGGGGCTCAGACAACTCCCAGATAACTTTGTAGCGCTTCACAGGACCCCCTTTGTGTGTCCTTTGTCTGGCCTTTCTTACCAACCCTTCTGTCCGGCTGCCTCGGGCCTCCTCTTGGTAAACTTGGCGCCAGTTTCCCTGACCCTATGTGGTGCCTTCCTAGCGGGTGTAGCGAGGGGCTGCGCCACATAAAATGTCACAGCCTCCGGTTTCTAGCTGAGGGTCATTTCCTGCCTCCACTAGTTTCGGGGACCGGTCTCCCCCTTTGGCCTGACCCCTCCACGCAGGTGGATTCGGGCGTGCGGTGGCGACTCGCCCGTCCGCACCCCTGGGATCCCTTCATTCCTCATTCCTGGAGCCTTCTCCGCTCCTCTTCCTTCCTTCTCCCTCTTCCAGGCCTGGGCCTCTGTTACTAGGCCCGCCTCCGGAGCAGAGCTCATGCAGAGCCCCTGCTCCCTGCCACTTCTGCTCAGACTTCTCTGCACTGAACTAAGATGGTGCCCACCTTTTATACTCCCTTCTCAATGCACCCAGGAACTGCTTCCTCCCTGCTCCTGCACTACAGGGTTCCCCTTCCTCAGTGTTCCCTCCCCCCACTCCAGCCAGGGACAGGGACTGTCGTGCCCATCTCAGAGGCATATTGGTCGCCCTGCCCCACGGCAATGTGGTGTAATGCATGCAGGTGTCGGGTCCTGATCCACACCCCATCCTTACCTGAGAGTGAGATATCACACCTCTGGGTGAGGTGCAATACCTCTGTAGCAACCGAGCCCTCAGGGTGCTACAGTTCCATTTATCTTCAGCCTAGGTGACGTATTGTGATACAGGGCTGTGATTTTGGCTATAAAAGGGTCCCCTAGACCCCTACCCCAAGCTTTTTAAGAGAATCATATATGGCGTGCCAGGAGACTCTATGGAATGCTTTCTCAACATCCAACGAGAGTATCTAATTACAAATTTTTAACTTCATCTAGCCGAGGAAATACTTTGTGCCTAGTAGCAGTGTCTGCTAGTCAGCGGATTATCCCGGCTGTTAAGCAAGCTACACCACCTGTAGTTTGGACACTTAATTTTTTCAAAGGAAATGCTTCGGGACCACGGGATACTCAGTGAAGAGCATCAGGAGGCACCCCAAGGCATAGGGGCTGGGACTGGCAGTAGGATGCCTTGCGGTGGACAGCCGAGCTCGATCCTTATAAAAGCTTTTTAACTGCAGCAGCTTTAGTGGACGCTACTGGAGCTGGAATTACGCGGCTGCTGGCATGAGACTTGCCCTCCAAAAGATCCTTGTAAATGGATTTAAAGTGTATTCATTCAAATTAGAGAGACAATTTAAATTAAAAAGCTTAGAGCTGCCTCCACCACAGGGGGGCTCGCTCGACCCACCAGCGGACAGGCACCAGTATTGGGAGAGGGGGGCTGGCCATCAGGGTTCACCGCGGCTCTGGCACAAACCCGGCGACACGGAGGTGGCACGGGCAGGAGCGGACTGAACGTGTCGGCTTCTCACTTTTTGGATTTTAGAAGGGCATGACATGCCTATATCTGTGTCTCCCCCTCCTTTTACTCTTCCACCTCTTTTCTTTTCGCATGACTATATGTACTTGTCACTTTTCCATGTGTTAGTTGTGTCTTCTGAGCAGTTTGTCAGCTTTTGGACACCATTGAAGGTGTTTTCTATGTGTTTCTATGTGTTTTTGTTTGCCTGCCATTGGTTTTAACGGTGTTCGAAGGTGTTCGACGAACAGTTTGACGAACAGTTCGGCGAACACACGGGTGTTCGACGAACCGAACCGAACTCGAACATTACGGGGGTGGCTCAACACTAATAAAGACTCCCGCACACATTCCCTGGTTTACCCATTTATTAATAAGAAAAAATTCTCTGCAGATCCAACAACATCCAACTAGGTCCCACGTCTACCAATTTTCTCACGGGTGATCACGTCAGTACCGTAATCGCCACTGAGCCATGACTGCGAGAACGAGACTGGAGAGGTTATTTGAGTTCCTTTCTCATGGGCGATGACGTAACGCCCATGAGAAATGACCACGAGTAACGTCTGCAGTCTTGTTCTCGCTGTCACATCATCGCTGTGAGCCAGGACCGCGAGAGCTAGACTTCAGAGGTTACTCTCGGTCATTTCTCATGAGCGTAACGTCATCGCCCATGAGAAATTACCTCAAATAACCTCTGCAGTCTCATTCTCGCAGTCATGGCTCATGAGTGATAACGTTACTGACGTGATTGCCTGGGATCATCCGTGAGGATATCGATGGACAACGTGGGACCTGGATGTTGTCAAATCTGCAGAAATTTTCTTTTTATTAATAAATGGACAAACCAAGGAATGTTTGGGGAAGTCTTTATTCAAATAAAATGTTTTTTTCCTGTGTGTGTGTATTTTTTTCTTTTAACTTACTGGGTTAGTATTGGGGGCGTTTGATAGACGCCTCTCCATTACTAAGCCCTGAGATTGATGTCAGATGACATTACAAAGCTGACATCAAAACCGAAAACAATTTCCCTGATTGCTACTGCACCAGGGTAATCGGGAAGAGCCGAGGCTAAGGCTATGTGCCCACGATGCAGAAATGAAGCAGAAAATTTCTGCAGCATTTCTGCATCTCCCTGGCAGAAAAAGCAGATTGTGCATGCGTTTTTCCTGCCAAATACATGCGGATTTGAAGCTTATTCACATGAGTTTCTGCATGCGGATTGACAAGCACTTTCCAGGCGATTTTAGCATCACTTGGAAAGTGCTTGACAACTAGGTCACACTATATAAATCCATGCAAACAACATGGATTTATATAGTGTGACCGTAAGAATGTTTAAAAATAAAAAAATAAACCTAAACTTACCTTCCGATGGCCCGGGGTGTGTAGCTGCGCTCGTTCCTGGCTGCCAGCTGATCGCGGGACACTGCACTGAAGGGCCTGCGGTCACATGACTGTGACGTCACTACAGGTCCTTCAGTCCTGCCCGCAAGAAACAGGGAAGGAGACCGGGGGCCGTCGGAAGGTGAATATAATCTCTTTTTTTTTATTTTATTCTTTTTTTTACAGGTACAATGGTACCCAGGTCTGGAGGAGAGTCTCCTCTCCTCCAGACTTGGGTACCATCCGCACATTGAAACGCATATAATTCGTGAGTACAAATGTACTGACACGGATTATATGCGTCTCAATGCAATTCAATGGCGGCGATTACGCCGCATTTCCGCAAAATTAATGGACATGCTGCGGATTTATGAGCGCAGCATAAACGCTGCGGAAAAATCCGCAGCATGGGCATTGATAGTGCGGCTTGTCATTGGGGACCATGGGGGGCGGATTACCATGCGTTTTTGAAGCGTTTATGCTGCGGAAATTCCGCAGCATAAACGCTTGAAAAACGCATCGTGGGCACACAGCCTTAGTGGCAGAATTGGCGCATGTAATAGATTCAGAATTTCTGAGGGCTGGTGTTATTAGTCTGGGAGGGGACCAATATCAATGGCCCCTTTCCAGCCTATTAAGATCAGCCTGCAGATATCTGATTAGCCTTTTCCGGTTATTAAAAATAGTTGGGAACCCCACATCACTTTTTTTGGGTTCCCGCCTTTTTAATAACCAGTAAAGGCTACGCAGGCAGCTGTGAGCTGTTATTAATAGGCTGGGAACCTTTATGGATATTTGACCCTTCCCAGAATAATAACACCAGTTCACAGCTGTCTGTTTTTCCTTGGCTGGTTATTAAAATTAGGGGGGACCCCACATCATTTTTTTAGTTTATTTATTAACAAGTACAGTAGAATACACACCAAGGTAACCTTAGCTCACAGCCTCCAGGTGTTCCAGCAGCTGGAAACTCCAGTAACCTTAAAGTATACCTTAAAGGCTACCTTAAGGTTTACGGGCCTCACAGCTGCCGAGAGACCCTTAAAGGTTACCTGAGTTCACAGCCATCACGTCTAACGGCAGCTCAAATGCCAGATTGATGAGTGCCGGAGTGCCAGACTCACTGTCGTTCTCACACTGTGAGTAGTGACTTCAGTAAGGTTACTGCAGTTCATCGGTGGTGAACTGCGACAACTTTAGTGACATCAGCGCTTGTCACAGCAGCCAGATTCACACTCTACTGTCAGTGTGTTTTGGCAGCCATGCTCAGTGGTCAAATTATTGATGTCACCGCTCAGCACTGCTTCCAGATGTAGCAGAGTTGAGGATCCTTGTGGGACGTGTCATTGATTTACAGAGGACCCCTTTGGATTATTTTATTTTTTAAAGGTAATAAATGGGTAAAAAGGGGTCTGGGAGTGTTTTGTACAATTAAAAGACTTTTCTCTGTGTATGTGTTTATTACTTTTGACTACTAGGTTTGTAATGAGGGTGTCTTACAGACGCTTCTCCATTACTAACCCCTGGACTTGATGTCTGCGGACATTGCACAGCTGACATCAACCCCTAAACCATTACCCTGCTTGCCAATGCACCTGGGCAAGCGGGAAGAGCCAAGGCTAAATGCCAGAATTGGCGCATCTAATGGCTGAGGGCTGGTATCATTAGTGTGTGAGGGGGACAATATCCATGGCCCCTTCCGAGCCTATTAATATCAGCCCACTGTTATGATCTGCTACAAGAACTAAGGAAAGATAGGAAAACTGTCCCTACAATAGAACTAAGCTGATTCCCTACGATGCAGCGGGCAACCTGTTCCTTGTGAACAGACCCGCCTTCGTCCTCAGCTAGTCTGAACGCAGACCTATAGATATAAGGGAGGGGTCCCTAAAAGTACTAAGGACTGGGACAAAATTGGACACCTCCTAGCAGAAGTTGTAGCAGAGCAAAAAGACAAACAGACAAAAATACTTAGAGGTCCAAGAACCAAGCAAACTATAGAGATAGGTACCAAGCACCTGGCTAGATTAAGAGTCAAAGTAACACTGACGTCCAGCAAAGCCAGAAGGGCAGAGCTGGAATAAATAGGCAGCAGGTCACTTGACCACAAAATAGAAAAAAAACTAACAGGACGGTTCTAACACCCACAGCTGTCTGTTTAGCCTATGCTGGTTATTACAAATAGGGTGGAACCCACGTCATTTTTTGGGGGGTCTCCCCTTTTTAATAACTAATAAAGGCTATGCAGACAGCTGGGAACTGATATTAATAGCCCACTTCCCCAGCCCCCAGCTGTCTGCTTTCCTTCAGCTGGTTATTAAAAATAAGGGGGACCCCAAGTCATTTTTTTCTTTTATTCATTTTTTTTATTAGCTAAATACCTGCACAGTAATCTTCACACGCACTGCACTAATTGTATATCTCACTGACATTTCTTACTATGCACAGGCGCCGACTGGTGAATACTCTTATCAGCTGCTATCTTCCTGCTATCAGTGAGACCAGACGCATGATGATGAGAGTAGTAGTCATCAGCCAACGCCTGACTGACGGTAACCTTTTCGCCACCGGCCATAGCCGCTGGCTCACACGCTGTCCTCTGTGACAACGTGGGAACCCACAGCGGTCCGCGATACCCAGCGGCTGTGACCAGTGGTGACTTCAGTAAGGTTACTACCGGCTAGAGACAGTGTTTCCCATGCTGACACAAAGATAACAGCATGGGAACCGCCGTTTGTTCAGGCCCCCATTCACTTAAATGGAGCTCGGGTACGTGATCAAGTTCGGGTAACGTTCTGTTACCCGAACCAAACTTTTTTATAAAGTTTGCCAAACCCGACAGACCCGAACATCCCTATTTCGACCTCTTTCTTTACAATGTTGAGGTAATACAGAGTTCATGGAATTCATATATTGAATATCTAAGCTTAAAGGCAGATCTTCTGATGATAAAGGGCAGCGCATGTTTCACCTGCAGAGATCGTTAGGTACAATAACTCACAAATTATTATTTTCCTTTATAAGAAATTGTCTTTCCACTGGTTCCTCATGAGCAGCTGTTTTCGAATGATAAAATAACCTGTGCATTCCATGTGGGTGGTAGTGGGTGGAATGAATTATTAAAGCAAGTATATCATACATAAACAGTTTGTTCCCATACAGCTCACATTTTGCATTAGTGAATAAATTATAGGGATTTTGTTTTAAACAATATAAATTGTGGAGCACTTTACAGATTATTAGATTCATGAAAGGTGAATAAATGTATTGGATTTACAAGCAGACATTATTTGTCTGATTAGTTAATAGGGAATGAGTTGGCTGCAGTTTGTTGCTGGAAAATGTAATATTTCTTAAAGTCACGTGCACATAAGGTTGCCTGAAATCCACTGAAAAATCCAAATATCGAATGCAGATATCGATGTAGATTTTGCAGCAGATTTAGCCTTTTTTTGTGAAATTCGTAATCCTAAAATATACAAATACATTATGCTTTATATTTTTTGTAGATTTTCAATACGTAATCTGCCTGGCAAATCCACCACTTCTTCACATCTGATCCACTGTATATGCACTTGGCCTAACAATCATGAGTTCTGAATCAGTGGGTAACTTGAAATTGTTCAGACATATCAAATATTGTAGAGAATGTGCTTCTTTATATTTTCAAAGATTTGGAAGATATTATAAGAATAAAGAATATGCATATGAAAGAGCTGAATATTGCTTTTCTAAATAATGATATGAATTGTGTACAATGCATCATTTGTACTATAGAAAATAGTTGGGATTGCATACAATACTTGTACATGAACAGAATATTTAAGGACTATGCTGGATAGACATTTGACGTTCCAGCATACTAACCGTGCTGGAACCTGACCCTAAGGCTAAATGCACACAACAAGTACAGTCATGGCCAAAAGTGTTGGCACCCTTGAAATCATTCCAGAAAATGAAATATTTCTCCCAGAAAATGATTGCAATTACACATCTTTTCTTATACACATGCTTATTTCTTTTGTGTGTATTGGAGCAACACAAAAAAACAGAGAAAAAAGGCAAATTGGAGATAATTTCACAGAAATCCCCCCAGAATTGTTGCCACCTTGTGGGTAAACAACTTTGTTTCAAGCATATGATGCTTGTTCAAACTCACCTGTGGAAATTAACAGGTGTGGGCAATAAGAAAACAATACCTAAAAAAAAATTAAAAGTGGAGAAGTTGATTCAATCTTTGTACTGTCTGTCTGTGTATGCCACCCTAAGCAAGGAGAGCAGAAAGAGGAGAAGAGAACTGTCTGAGGACTTGAAAACACACTGTTGAAAAATATCAACAAGTTCAAGGTTACAAGTCCATCTCCAGAGATCTTGATGTTCCTTTGTTCACAGTGCACAACATAATCAAGAAGTTGACAACATATGACACTAGCTAATCTCCCTGAACATGGATGGCAGAGAAAAATTGATGAAAGTTTGCAACGCAGGATATTCTAGATGGTGGATAAGCAGCACTAATCAAGTTCCAAAGAAATTCAAGATGTCCTGCAGGCTCAGGATGCATCAGTGTCAGCGCGAACATTTGACATTTGAATGAAATGAAACACTATGGCAGGAGACCCAGGAGGAGCCCACTGCTGACACAGAGGCATAAAAAAGTTATATTGCAGTTTGTCAAAATGTATGTGAATAAGCCAAAATCCTTCTGGGAAAGTGTCTTATGGACAGATGAGACCAAGATAAAGCTTTTTGATAAAGCACATCATTCTGTTTACCGAAAATGATATGAGGCCTACAGAGATAGAACACAGTATCTACAGTCAAATATGGTGGAGATTTAAAGATGCCTTGGGGTTGTTTTGCTGCTTCGAGCTTTGGGTGCCTTGACTGTGTGAATGGCATCATGAAATCTGAAGATTACGAAAGGATTTTGGGTTGCAATGTAGTGCCCAGTGTCAGAAACCTGGGTCACGTCCTAGGTCATGGGCCTTAGAGCAGGATAGTGACCCCAAACATACTTCAAGAAGAAATAATAAATGGATACAAACAAAGCACTGGAAAGTTCTGAAGTGGCCAACAATGAATCCGGATCTAAACTCCATTGAACACCTGAGGAGAGATCATAAAATTTCAGCTGGGAGACCCTTCAAATATGAGAGACTTGGAGCAGTTTGCAAAAGAAGAATGGTCCAAAATTCCAGTTGAAAGGTGTAAGAAGCTTGACAAACGGTAAGGTTTTAATATTAGAGTTAGGACCGTCCCGATCAGGGTCACCGTGAAGTGGTGGGATGGCTTTTGCATTTTTTTTAATCAAAATTATGTTACTTACGTACCCTATATTATTTCCATGCACTATTGCTGTTTATTTATTTATTTACTGCAGGGTATTTGCTTATTATGTTTCTGTCTTTGTTTTTTTCTGTTTAGTGGCCAGTGTGAACATGCACACCAACTTATATCTCAGTTCATTTCTTTAGGTTTTTTTATGGTATGGTATGTAGTCTATTTATTTAAAAAGAGTTCAGTACAAACTTGAAACGCATAATAAAGCTACTATTAGATACTACCACAGTGTGGATCGACTACTTTTCCAGCAGCAGCGTTGTCAACTAGAAACGTACATCTCCTTTTACTCCTCAGAAATTACATGGTGACATTATTCTGCTAATTAGGTTCATTTCATATGGACGTTGAATTTCTGAGTTCAGTCACATCTGCTAGACATGGCTGTCTCTGTTTGCAGCTCCATGTGTTGGTCTGCTTAAAAAATAGATGCAGGTGCTGCCTACTATTTACTGTAAATGCACCAGTCTGGTCTATAAATCAAACCAGTCAAGCACCTACTATGATTTTTTTGCCACCCATTGGTGTGTGCACTGTCTATGTTTGGTCCATTGTGCACACAGACAGCACATAGACAAAAAATGTTAGTCTGAATGTACCCTTAGTATGTGTGAGGCCACTTTCACAGTATTTTGGTCAGTCTTTAGCTCCAGTACTTGTAAGCCAAAATCTGGAACTTAGATAAAGAAAAACAACAATGGAAAGATTTACATATATTCTGTATAGTGATGAGCGAGCACTAAAATGCTCGGGTGCTCGTTGCTCGGGTCGAGCAAATCGTAATGCTCAGGTGCTTGGCACGAGCAACCAGCCCAATGTAAGTCTATGGGAAACGCAAGCATTTTTCCAGCGGCCCCTCCCTGGAGGTGTGCAGTGAGCCTGAAAATTGCCGGAATCGAAGGGAACAGTGCTCAAATGACATGGGAACAGCATGGGGAAGACTGGAAGCATCTCTGACTCCCAGGTCACTGCTGTCAACAATGTTGTCAGAGTATTATGCCACTTTTATGGGCTCACATTAAAACATACAAAAATGAAACCAAAATGGATTTTCCTGGAAAAAATGATAAGGTACATTCTTTCCAGGGTAATGACTTGTATATAAGGCAAAATAATTAACCAAAAACAAAATGCTCCTCCACACCTTGGGCTATGTTCACACGTAGTGTTTTTGATGCGTTTTTGCACTTTTGCATTGCTTTCAGCGGTGAAAAATACACTCACCAGTAAATGTCATTTTAACATTTTACTACCTTATCAGGCCATGTGGTGTGTGAGACATGATCAATCACATCCATACAGTGCTGAAACGACATGGGAACAGCACGGTGAAGACCCCTGGAAGCATCTCTATTGTGGTAATAATACAGACATTTTTGGCTATGTGACAAATATTAAACTCCATTTAAAATGGACAAGGTGCGTGGCAAGATACGGGGAAGTGGATGTGATGGTGATGGTTCATGCAGAGGCAGAGTCCGTGGGCAAGATGAAACTCTGCCTGCTGAGGGAGCACAACAAGCACCCATGTCGACCTAGCTTCCTGTCCCACTTTCTAGGGGGCTGCAGAATACCACTCTTGAAGCCAGACCAATGTGAAAAGGCTATTGGTTGAATAGCAGATAAATAAATAATGCTTCCAGTTAGTTTGCAACCACCACCACACTGTCTTCCACATGGTCCAATCTTATTATTTATTATTAGAGTTCCTTAAATATGAAAAAGGGGTATACATAGCAAAAACAATTACAATAATCTTGAACAAAAACGTGACGGGGACTGGTACAGGAGGAGAGAGGACCCTTCCCGTGAGGGCTCACAGACTACAAGGGATGGGTGAGGATATAGTACAGTCATGGCCAAAAGTTTTGAGAATGACACCAAAATTATATTTTCACATGATCTGCTGGCCTCTGGTTTTTATTAGTGTTTGTCTGATGTTTATATCACATACAGAAATATAATTGCAATCATATTATGAGTACCAATAGGTTATATTGACAGTTAAAATGAGTTAATGCTGCAAGTCAATATTTGCAGTGTTGCCCCTTCTTCTTCAAGACCTCTCTAATTCTCCCTGGCCAGGGATGGTACAGCTCGCTGACAGCACACTGGGTTAATATTGTGGAAGCCAGGACCCAGTCGAACCCTGGGAAGGAACACGTCCTCCCGACGCAGAGGATTGCGGGCCCTGGGTCAATCAAGCTTCAACTCAATGTTCACAAGGTAGACAGCACCGGTGGCTATCGCCTAAACAATGAGCAAACCCTTTCATGATGATAGAGGTCACCATCTCCTTAGCTTGCTTGTTGTCATCAATAATTTGGAGATTCGTGGCAGCTCTTGTTATGCTGTAATGTAAATGTAGCTTTTTCTTTTTGGTCCAGCAAAGGTTAATGTTAGTCTCTTGCTGGCAGACTTTTGCTAGCGGTCAGCTGATGTTGGTTGGTGCCACTCCCACCTCCCTTTAAATAACCACATGATACATCAGCTGACCGCTGGTTATAGTTCATTCTATGCTGACATCTTTGAAGGAGCCAGTCTCTGGAGAAGCTGTGGTGTTCATTGCTATTGCAGTAGTGAAGTTTTCTTTTGGAGAGATGTGTATTTTATGTTGTAATCTTCCCATTGTTTGTCTTCCCTTCCTTGTGTTGTCCTATTGTAGTGGTGAGACTAGTGTTTTGCTGGCCTGCACATTAGCCACGTTAAGTCAAGGGCCAGTGAGGGCTTAGGCATGTGATCGCGCACGGGGGGGGAAGGACCCATCTATGTACAATAGGGGAGCTTAGGGACAGACACAGGTTGGTGTCAGAAGGTGTCTTTTCCCTAGTTCTCTACCGCTATGGCCCTCCTTCCCCCTCTATCTCACTTTGCATTCGTGTGTTGTGCTGTCCGCCGGACATCCCTTTGTTGTTCCTTGACACTGGTACTTTGAGCCAGATGAGCTTTTCTCCAACCAGCCAGGAATATTTCCAGTGAATTATGGCACGCCATGGTTTGGTATTAGCACCCAGTACCAGAAGCGAAGCTATCCACAATTTCCATCTCAGGAATTTTATTTGGTAGACTGGCTGCCCAAACATTAGTTTCTCACAAAGGAGCTGAAGACACTGAGTGTCAGTAGGTGCAAGTTTCTCCAGTATGACCTGTTTTTTAAATATCTGAGGGAGAACAGAATTGGGCTTTGCTAAGGTGCCAGATTGCAGATCTTAACTCTTAACAATTGCTGGAGCCAGTCTACAGTAAAAAAGCAACCGTAGAGTGTCCGGGAACCTTCACACAGATTTTCTTAGCCAGGGCTGCTTCTCGGCAGGGTTCATGGGTCCACCAGAGAACTGGAGAATCTTCCGGTGGGCCCCGGCTTCTCCTTCTGGAGAGTTCATAATGCAAACCTTGCAGGTTGTGATGATGATAGGGGCCACCATCTCCTTAGCTTGCTGGTACTTTTCTGTGGGAATGAGCTTGTCTCCAACCAGTCAGGAATATTTCCAGTGGTTTGGTATTAGCACCCAGTACCAGAAGCAAAGCCATCCACATTTTCCTTCTCAGGAATTTTATTTGGTATTTTGAGTGGCTGTCCAAACATTACTTTCTCACAAGAGAGCTGAAGACACTGAGTGACAGCAAGTGTAAGTTTCTCCAGCATGACTTTTTTGTTAGATATCAGAGGGAGAACAGAATTTGGCTTTGCCAAGGTGCTAGATTGCATCTTCTTTAGTCTTATAGATTGCTGGAGCCAGTGCGCAGTAAAAGAGCAGCCATAGAGTGTCCAGGAACCTTCACACAGATTTTTCTTAGCCAGGGATGCTTCTCAGTGAGAGTTGTATTTCACCACAGCCATATTTTTTAGGGTGGATGAAAGGACTGGCATAAAGGGAAACCATATCTACTACAGCTGTCATTTCTCCACCACCAGGGTCCGGCCATTTTCACACACGATCATGCCTGGCTGTATGTTCAACGGTGAGAGCCACAGATCTGTCTGCTGTTACAGCTTTCAACAACTCTGCAGCGGGTGCGGTTTGTCACCTAAGCATAAGCATATTATCTTCAGCACAGCCTGTTGCCGCTTGGCCGAGGCAGTGCTTCCAGCTTGTGACTGATGTTGTCATTTCGGAGATGGAGGCCGAAGAGGAGGTGCAGGAGCTGTACAATGTGATTACATTGAAGTTACATTGACAAGTCTGGTTTTTATACTGAAGTTCCTGCTGTGTTTTTAAATTTAATTTTTTTTACGCCTCTTCAAATGTATATTCGAGTGCGTCCTAATTTTTGGCAGCCCTTGAAATTGGTGTATATATGCAATAACAGCATAGGAGACCCACTCTTTAATAATCGGAAGGACAATTCAAATAGATTCTATATTCTAGAATATTACCTGTCTTATCTAAAATTAATTTTATAGGTGAGGTATCGCAGTATGGATAGCGTATTACACAGATCCAGCCAGGTATTATTTCCTTATTCTGCGTGCTGCTGATACTGCCGAAAAAAGATCAAAAAACTATTCTATTCCCTATTGATACCACTGTTAGATGCATTTACAATAGGGACAGGTGGTATCATCAGCTCGAGATGAGTGTTCATTCTGGTCACATAAATCTCTTCCACAGTTCATAACTTTTTATTTTATTTCTTTGGCCTTATATGCAAGTCATGACCCTGCAAAAAATGTTTCTTAACATTTCTTCCAGGAAAATACATTTTAGCTTAATTTTGTATGTTTTATTGTCAGTCTGTAAAAGTGGTGTAATACTCTGACAACATTGTTCACAGATATGTTATTGGTTAGCAACCAACTGTGAATAGGTTTGAACACACAACTGCCATATTTTAAATGGAGTATAATATTTGACACACTCCCAAAAATTTCAGGATTATTACCCCAGTAATATGGGATCACGTCTGATGACCACGGTTTTAGGCACTGGACTTGTAGTATGGTATTGGTAAGCGACCAAGTGTGAATAGGTTGAACAAAACACAGTTGCCATATTTTAAATGGAGCATAATATTTGACACTCTCCCAAAAATTTCAGGATTATTACTGCAGTAATATGGGATGACGTCTGATGACCACGGTTTTAGGCAGTTGCATAATAGTATGGTATTGGTCAGCAACTAAGTGTGAATAGTTTGGAACAACATACACCTGTCAGACTTTAAATGGAGTGCAATATCTGACATGCTCCCAAAAATTTTAGGATTATTACTGCAATAATATGGGATCATGTCTGATGACCACGGTTTTATGCAGTCGCCTAAAAGTATAGTATTGGTCAGCGACCAAGTGTGAATAGTTTGGAACAACATATGCTTGCCAGACTTTAATTGGAGTGTAATATCTGACATGCTTCCAAAAATTTCTGTATTATTAGGTCTGATGACCACGGTTTTAGGCATACCATACCATAATGGTATGGTATTGGTTAGCGACCAAGTGTGAATAGGTTCAACAAAACATAGCTGGCTGACATTAAATGGAGCGTAATATTTGACACGCTCCCAAAAAATGGCAGGATTAATATGGCAGTAATATGGGATCTTGTCTGACAACCACAGTTTCAGGCAGTGGCCTAATAGTATGGTATTGGTCAATGATCAAATGTGAATAGGTTCAACAGAACACAGCTGAATGACTTTAAATGGAGTGTAATATTTGGCACTTTCCACAAAATGTCTGTATTATTACCGCAGTAATATGGGATCATGTGTGATGATGGAAAAGTTTCTCTGCTTCCACAATACAGTAATGTGAATATAATCAAAAAAAAAACAGGCTGTATTCTGCTAACAAGCAAATGGAGCAGTAAAATGGTGTACTGCTTTTTAAGCAAATAATCAGGATTAAGAGCAAAAAAATAGCCACAATGTGTAGGGCTATGAGTATCTGTAACAGCAGCAGCAGACAGAACGTGCACAGAATGTGCAATGGACCCTATTGTGCTGTATAAACTGTCCACAAACCCTGCCTAATTCCTGCTATCACCAGTAATGTATGCAGCTGGATTAGTCCTCAGAAGGACTGTTAGTTCAGATGGATATATATATTGCTGTGGAATACCTATACCTAACTATTAAACTGCCAATTCTGTCCCTAACTCAGCAGCACCTCTCCCTACTCTGCTTGTTTCCAGGGTAGACTGTGATGAGCATAGGGTCACCAGGTCTTATATAGGCCCGATGACACTATGCAGCCAGCCAATCACTGTAATGCCACAACCAACATTGCTACAGCATTACAGTGCATGGTAAGCAATCCCTGCATGTTAATTGGCTGTCTAAAGAGCGCCAAACATGTGGGGCGAGGACCCGTGCTCCTGCCCAAGCATCCCGAATACACTCGCCAAGCATGTTGAGCAGTGAGATGCTCGGGCGAGTACCCAGCAGTGGTGAGCACGCGCTCTCATCACTAATTCCGTACTTTGGATCCACTCATAGGATTGGCTGACAAATGCTATTGCTAAATACTGTCACACTTAAATTATTTAATCAATACTTTTTATGTGTATTCTAAGCCAAATCCAAGAGTAAATCATAAATACAGACAAAATAGAATATAGACATTTATACTTCTCTTTCTTTGATTCACTCCTGATCTTAGCTCAGAAAACAGATTAAAAATTATGAAGTGTGAACGAGTCCTATACCTAAGGTTGTGTGGTGTCTGATAGATGCCCGCATACCTGTATTATTTTTTTTAAAGCAGAAGATGCTGGAACAAAACGCCAGCGCTGTGACATCTTTTGTGGCAATCTGCCAGAAAAAGATGCTGTGTGCACATAACCCAACACAAACTGAAAAGTTTTGCCATGTCAGTTAATAAATTAACTACAACTCTCAGCATTCCCTGACAGTTGGAAGTAGTAATTACTCTACAGCTGGAGAACCATAAAACAGATTGTGCTGGACACTCATTTTCTTTGGTTGCTGTAGTTTACATTTTTATGGTCATTGTTGTTAGTGTTAAATTCTCCTTCAGAGCATATAATATTTATACGCTGGATGAAGTCAGTGTACAGGTAAAAAAATGTTTTGATCTAATATTCTATAAATATCTGAAAACCTAAAGCAAAGTTCTTTCTTGTATAATGGTAATATAGTTTTTTAAGACAGTATCTATAAGTTCATAAGGAGGTCAGAAACGGCACATGCCAATGGGTCTCTACCACCCAGTTCCCTCCAGCCATTGATCCAGCAGCAAGAGTTTCAAAGGATTTAAATCATATAAAAGCTTTAATATGTGGCAGAAAAGGTGATTGTTCAGCTTTTAAAGAGTAACCTTCGTTTTTCTTGCTTTCTTTTTTTCCACCATAAATCAATAGTACTCATAAAAATAAGAAACTTTGTAATACATCTTATCAGAGAAATCTACTTCTTTCTCCTCGTGGACTGATCTTCTGGTCTTTCATTCTCTAAATTCTCAATTCACAAGCAAAATCTGTCTTTACTGAATACTGAGTATCTCATTACTGAGATAGACGATCTAAGGGAGAACATATTTTCTTGTTGAGAGTGCAAGGTCGGTGTAAGGAGACTTATAGGCTATGCAATGCTTGTCTGGGCCTAAAAGTCTCCTTACGCGGCTTGGCATTCTCCATAAGCAGAAGGGTGCACAAGGGTGTAATAGATTAGAGAACCTAGTTTTACCTTCATTTGTACCTTCAACTAGCATTTCTATTACAAAATCTGTAGCAGAATCCACATGAATTGGTTCAGACTTGCTGCCTCATTCTTGACTGCAAAAGATCTCTGGCAAATAAGTTCAGTGTGGATATACATTTAAATCAGCATACTTACTATCTATTAAGTTACATATAGGGGCCTGAGATTTTTTTCTGGCAAACAAATTGGGGACAATGGCGCTATTTTATGTACATTAGGAGCCTGTTTACATCTATTGGACTTTCTAAGTATGATTCAGTTTTGTCAACACATTATATTTCACTGCTCCCATCGTCAAATTGTTTCCAGGCACCTCAACTAACTTCGATCCAGCCTTGTCTATGGGTAAATTGGGAATATTTTATATTGAATAATGTTTTGTCAGGTTTATGTCTCTGTTGCTACAGTACAGTGCCTTGAAAAAGTATTCACACCTATGAAATTTTCCACATTTTTTTTACATTGCACCCATAAACTTTAATGTATTTTATTGGAAATTTATGTGATATACAAGCACAAAGTAGCATTACCAATTCCTCCCTTGATGAAGCCACTCTGGTAGTGGCGATACGCGTGGGATTTGGGTCTTTTTTCTCACACCTCTAGGGTGTATTTATCTATACACAGTCACCTATGGCTAGCCCAGTGATTGCATTTGTGCAATAATCTGCTTTTGGATACATCCTGTTTTTTTTGATAGGCGTCTCCACAGCCATCCATGGTGGATAGTGCCTATAATATACAAGTCTAGCAGTGTGAGCATCATCTGATATTATATAATTCATGCTTGTTATTGATAGGATGTACCATGCTGTATTTAATATTTAATATGGGTGTCTAGGATATCTCTATTGGTGACGTTTTTTGAGGTTTAGCCAATACAATACCATGTTGCGGCTTGTTACTTTGTCCAAGTGTTGTGCTTTTTAATTGTCTTTAACTGTGGTATGTTTGTCTAGATAAGTGTAAAATAAAATTATTCTGAACTTTTATATTTTGGTGAACCCTGTCTATACATTCTTCCTTCTCTTTGTATTTTTGATAATGTAATTCTGTATGTGACGGGTTGAACACTATTGGATACCATTTAGGTGGTTCCCTCCGCTTTTCTAAACAAGCACAAAGTAGCAAGCATTTGTGTCATGTAATGATTAGTGTTGAGCGAACATGCTCGACACTGCTTGGTACTCGCCCGAGCATCACGCTACTCGGGATGTTCGGCGAGCACCGAGCATTTCCAGGTTACTCGGGCGGGATTTCGGGTCTCTGCCCTGCATGTTTGGCGCTCTTTACAGAGCCAATGAACATGCAGGGATTGCCAGTCAGTCACTGTAATGCCGCAGCCATGTTGGTTGTGGGCATTACAGTGATTGGCTGGCCGCACAGCATCACCTCGAGTATTTAAAACCGGGCGCCGCCATCTTGGACACAGACGGCTGGGATCAGACAGTGTAGGGACAGCGCTGTTGATTTAGGGAGAGATATATACTGCGAAATAGCTAGTGTAGTGTCTGTAAAGGCTGCCAGATCAAACAAACAGTCCTTCTCAGGACTAATATCCATCCCAGATATCAGGTAGGCAGGCAGACGCAGTGGCTATACCAGCGAACGCTGCATTACAGTCCTGTGTGCTCCTGTTGCTGAAATTGCTGGACTTAGCTCCAGGTCTCGGGGGCCAGGAAAAATCCTCTTTTTTTTTTTTTTCCTCCTTCACACTGTACAAATACCCATCTTATTAACCTTTTAGTGTCCCCCGTCCCCCCCTCCCCAAAAAAAAAAAAAAAAAAAAAAGTGTGTCTGTGACAGTTCTGACACAAATATATTTTTTAAAAGAGTCTGGTGTAGGCCAGAGAAATAGAAGTGTGGTTTTGCAGTTCCACGGTTCAAACCTCTGTATTATCCACTTTTGGGCCATTTTTACCTAACAAAAAAACAGTTTGAGTGTGTCGCTCACTGCTCAGCGGCAAATATATCTATTTAAAAAAGTCTAGTATACATCACTAAATTATAACTGTGGTTTTGCCGTTCCACAGTAAAAAATCTCTATTATCCTGCTTTTGGCATCTTTTGCCGTAAAAAAAAAACTGTAATAGTGTCTCCCTGATTGTTCAGACACAAATATATTTGTTGAAAATAGTCTGGTGTAGGCCAGAGAAATAGAAGTGTGGTTTTGCAGTTCCACCGTTCAAACCTCTGTATTATCCACTTTTGGGCCATTTTTACCTAAAAAAAAAACAGTTTGAGTGTGTCGCTCACTGCTCAGCGACAAATATATCTATTTAAAAAAGTCTGGTATACATCACTAAATTATAACTGTGGTTTTGCCGTTCCACGGTAAAAAATCTCTATTATCCTGCTTTTGGCATCTTTTGCCGTAAAAAAAAAACTGTAATAGTGTCTCCCTGATTGTTCAGACACAAATATATTTGTTGAAAATAGTCTGGTGTAGGCCAGAGAAATAGAAGTGTGGTTTTGCAGTTCCACCGTTCAAACCTCTGTATTATCCACTTTTGGGCCATTTTTACCTAAAAAAAAAACAGTTTGAGTGTGTCGCTCACTGCTCAGCGGCAAATATATCTATTTAAAAAAGTCTGGTATACATCACTAAATTATAACTGTGGTTTTGCCGTTCCACGGTAAAAAATCTCTATTATCCTGCTTTTGGCATCTTTGGCCGTAAAAAAAAAATACTGTAACAGTGTCTCCCTGATTGTTCAGACACAAATATATTTGTTGAAAATAGTCTGGTGTAGGCCAGAGAAATAGAAGTGTGGTTTTGCAGTTCCACGGTTCAAACCTCTGTATTATCCACTTTTGGGCCATTTTTACCTAAAAAAGAACAGTTTGAGTGTGTCGCTCACTGTTCAGACACCAATATATCTGTTTAAAAGAGTCTGGTTTACACCAGTAAATTATAACTGTGGTTTTGCCGTTCCACGGTAAAAAATCTCTATTATCCAGCTTTTGGTATTTTTTTAGTAAAGAAAAACAGTAATAGTGTCTCCTGATTGTTCAGACACCAATAAATCTGTTTAAAAGAGTCTGGTATACACCAGTAAATTATAACTGTGGTTTTGCCATTCCACGGTAAAAAATCTCTATTATCCAGCTTTTGGTATTTTTTCCGTAAAGAAAAACAGTAATAGGGTCTCCTGATTGTTCAGACACCAATATATCTGTTTAAAATAGTCTGGTGTAGGCCCGAGAAATAGAACTGTGGTTTTGCAGTTCCACGGTAAAAAATCTCTATTATCCAGCTTTTGGTATTTTTTCCGTAAAGAAAAACAGTAATAGTGTCTCCTGATTGTTCAGACACAAATATATCTGTTGAAAATAGTCTGGTGTAGGCCCGAGAAATAGAACTGTGGTTTTGTAGTTCCACGGGTCAAATCTCTGTATTGTCCTGCTTTTGGCATTTTTTGCCGTAAAGAAAAACAGTAATAGTGTCTCCTGATTGTTCAGACACCAATATATCTGTTGAAAATAGTCTGGTGTAGGCCCGAGAAATAGAACTGTGGTTTTGTAGTTCCACGGGTCAAATCTCTGTATTGTCCTGCTTTTGGCATTTTTTGCCGTAAAGAAAAACAGTAATAGTGTCTCCTGATTGTTCAGACACCAATATATCTGTTTAAAATAGTCTGGTGTAGGCCCAAGAAATAGAACTGTGGTTTTTCAGTTCCACAGGTCAAATCTCTGTATTATCCTGCTTTTGGCATTTTTTGCCGTAAAGAAAAACAGTACTAGTGTCTCCTGATTGTTCAGACACAAATATATCTGTTGAAAATAGTCTGGTGTAGGCCCGAGAAATAGAACTGTGGTTTTTCAGTTCCACGGGTCAAATCTCTGTATTATCCTGCTTTTGGCATTTTTGCTGTAAAGAAAAACAGTAATAGTGTCTTCTGATTGTTCAGACACAAATATATCTGTTTAAAAGAGTCTGGTATACACCAGTAAATTATAACTGTGCTTTTGCCGTCCCACGGTAAAAAATCTCTATTATCCAGCTTTCGGTATTTTTTCCGTAATGAAAAACAGTAATAGTGTCTCCTGATAGTTCAGACACCAATATATCTGTTTAAAAGAGTCTGGTATACACCAGTAAATTATAACTGTGGTTTTGCCGTTCCACGGTAAAAAATCTCTATTATCCTGCTTTTGGCATTTTTTGACGTAAAAAAAAAAAATTAATAGTGTCTCCCTGATTGTTCAGACACAAATATATTTGTTGAAAATAGTCTCGTGTAGGCCAGAGAAATAGAAGTGTGGTTTTGCAGTTCCACGGTTCAAACCTCTGCATTATCCACTTTTGGGCCATTTTTACCTAAAAAAAACAGTCTGAGTGTGTCGCTCACTGTTCAGCCACAAATATATCTATTTAAAATTGTCTGGTATACCCCAGTAAACAATAACTGTGGTTTTGCCATTGCACAGTAAAAAATCTCTATTATTCAGCTTTTGGTATTTTTTCCATAAAGAAAAACAGCAATAGTTTCTCCCTGATTGTTCAGATTGTTTAAAACAGTCGGGTGTAGGCCAGAGAAATAGAACTGTGGTTTTCCTCTTCCACGGTTTTAATCTACTTTATATTACCCTTTTTCCATTGATAGTGGGAGTGTAAGCTATTTTACTTCCTTTACAATGGGCAAGGCGCGTGGCAAGGGACGTGGAACAGGACGTTCTGGTGATGGTGCGTGCAGAGGACGGGGACCGTGGCCAAGGTGAAAATGTGCCACAACCAACAGCCACATCTTCTCGCTCCCACTTCTTGACTGAATTACTAGGGAAGCACAGAACAACACCAGTATTGTGAACTGATCAGTGTGAACAGGTTATTAATTGGATAGCAGATAATACTTCCAGTTACCTGGGCACCACCACCTCCGGTCTGTCTTCCACACGGTCAAATCTTAGTAGCCGTGAGTCTCGACCGCATGCTCCTCCTCACCCTGATGCTCCTTCCTCCCACCATGCCGACTGTCATCAGACAGCAACTGATCCCACACTTGGACACTCTGAAGAGCTGTTCACTGGTCCATTTACAGATTTGTGCTCCTCGTCTGCTCCGCTTGAAGTGGTGGAAGAGGAGATCCCATGTAGCGATGCCCAAATATTTGAACAGCCACGGCCACAGGAAGTCGATGCTGGCAATTTGTCACAAGAGGTGGAGGATGACGAGACACAATTGCCAGGAAGTGAGGAGGAGGATCGTGGTGTGCAAGTAGCAGAGGAGGAGGTGGTGGATGATCTAGTAACTGACCCAACGTGGCAGGAGGACATGCAGAGCGAGGCCAGCAGCACACAGGGTGAGGGAGGCAGAGTACCCTAACAGTCAGGAAGAAGCAGTGTGGTGGCCGCACACAGAAGGCAGGCAACAGTTCCCCGTAACACCAGCATGAGGGACGTTGCCAGTACAACCTGTAGGTCTTCCTGAGTCTGGAATTTTTTTAAAGACTCTGCTGATAACCCCAAAAAGGCCATTTGTACCACCTGCCATGCCAGCATCAGCAGGGGTGACACAACTACCAGCCTGACCACCACCAGCATGATCAGGCACATGGCAGAAAAGCACCCGACTTTGTGGGGTGAACTCAAGGGTCCACGACCAGTGTCAAAGGGTGTCACCACTGCTACTTCCGCTGTTGTGCGTGCAATAGAACCCCCTGTTGTGTGTGCAAGGCAATCCCCTGTCCATGCTGCATGCAAAGATGCCCCCTCCTCTCAGTCTTCACTTGTTATGGCAGTTTCTCAAGAAACAGCATCAACGTCCACGTCCACGTCCCACCGCAGCGTTCAATTGTCCATGTCCCAAACCTTTGAACGAAAGCGGAAATTCGCAGCCAACACCCCAGAGGCCACAGTCCTAAATTCGCACATTTCACGACTGCTTGCGTTGGAAATGCTGCCTTTTAGGCTGGTGGAGACGGAATCCTTCCGCAACCTTATGGCGGTGGCTGTCCCTCGGTACTCGGTCCCCAGCCAACACTATTTTGCCCGGTGTGCCATCCCCGCACTAGACAAGCACGTGTCCCAAAACATCTGCCGTGCCCGCAACAACACAGTTACTGGGAGAGTCCACATGACAACGGACACGTGGACAAGCGCTTGTGGCCAGGGACGGTACATCTCCCTGACGGCACACTGGGAAAACATAGTGGAAGCCGGGACCCAGTAGGACTTTGGGATGGAACACATCCTCCCCACACCGAGGATTGCGGGCCCTATGTCAGTCAGAGTTGCCCCCACAGTGTACAGCTCCTGCGCATCATCCTCCTCCTCATATTCAGCCTCCATCTCAGATATCACCACATCAGTTACAAGCTGGAAGCACTGCAGTACTGCCTCCGCCAAGCGGCAACAGGCTGTGCTGAAACTCATAAGCTTAGGTGAGAAACCTCACACTGTTTGTGAGTTGTGGACAGCTGTGAAACAGCAGGCAGATCTGTGGCTGAGACCGCTGAACCTACATCCAGGCATGGTCGTGTGTGACAATGGCCGTAACCTGGTGGCGGCTCTGAGGCGAGGCGAGATCACACACGTACCATGCCTGGCTCATGTGCTTAACCTCGTGGTTCAGCGGTTTCTTAAATCATACCTCGAGTTGCCAGATCTGCTCGTCAAAGTACGCCGCCAGTCAGCTCATTTTCGCAAGTCGGCTACAGCTTCCGCCGCCCTTGCTGTGTTGCAGGAGCTTTTGCTGCTTCCGTCACACCGACTGGTGTGTGATGTCCCCACATGTTGGAACTCTACCCTCCACGTGTTGCAAAGGATTTGTGAGCAGAAGAGAGCAGTTGTGGAGTACCAGCTGCAACAAGGCCGTCGATATTCAGGTCAGACTTCACACATAAGACCTCAGGAGTGGACCTGGATGTCTGACATATGTACCATCTTGACAAACTTTGAGGAGTCCACCAAGATGGTGAGTGGCGATGACGCCATCATTAGCGTCAGCATTCCACTTGTCTGTCTTTTGCAACGTTCTCTGCAGAGAATTAAAGAGGAGGCATTGCAGCCAGAGTATGATGAGATGGATCAAGAAGCCGTAGCGGTCGATTACACACAGCCCAGCCTCATCTCATCCCAACGTGCATTAGGGGACAATGAGGGAGAGGAGGAGGAGGAGGAGGAGGAAGAACAGGAGCTTGTATCATGCACTGTAGACGGTAGTACCTGTACAACTGTCATACCGTCGGTTCAGCGTGGGTGGCCTGAGGACAGGGGGGAGGAGGAGGAGGAGGAGGAGAGCATGGTCAGTCGTCATCTTGGTGAGGACACGGAAGTCTTGCCCGTTACCAGTCTGGCACGCATGGATGACTTTATGTTACGCTGCCTTAACCATGTCCCTCGCGTTGTCAAAATGTTGGGTGACAGTCATTACTGGTTGGTGACACTTTTAGACCCCCGCTACAAGGAGAACTTTCACTCTCTTATTCCTGAGGTGGAGAGGTCTACAAAAATGGGGCAGTGCCAGAAGGCCCTTGCTGCAGAACTGTTAAAAAAATTCCCATCTGAACACGCAAGCGGCAAAGGTCACAGTTCGTTGCCCAACCAAGGCGTACATGCGAGAGAGACACAACTCCAATCCATCAGAGGCAGGGGAACACTGTCAACGTTCTGGGACAGTTTTCTCAGACCCTCCCTTCGGACAGACCCTGAGGCACGGGGTACTCTCACAAGGAGTGGAAAGTTTCAAAAGATGGTGAGTGAGTACCTTGCCGACCGTACCAGCGTCCTCCGTGATTCCTTTGTGCCTTTTAATTATTGGGTATCCAAGCTGGACACTTGGAATGAACTCGCTCTGTATGCCTTGGAGGTCCTGGCCTGCCCTGCCGCTAGCGTGTTATCGGAGCGTGTTTTTAGTGCCGCTGGGGGAATTATAACTGATAAGCGCACTCACCTGTCAACTGACAATGCTGACAAGCTGACCCTTATCAAAATGAACAAGGGCTGGATTGGGCCAGACTTCTCATCATCACCAAATGACAGCAGAGTAACATAAAGTCAAATCCACTGTGTTATTTCGGGAGGTGTATTCACATGCACCGCTTCACACCCACACATGGGTATAAGCTTCCTCATTTCGGCTGTTTTATGTTCTTCTCCTTATCCTCAGCCTCCACCACCACTATACCACCAGGGTGACCGTGGTCCGTGTTGCCATTATTGAAAGTTCCTCCGTCCTTATTTTTATCAGCTTTTGCTTGGAAGGCATAAGCAAAGACTGTGGGAGACCCACTCCCCCATAATGGGAATAATATTTTTAATATGCTGTACTGTATGGCTCTTGTAAGGGGCATTAAAACCATCTTGTTAAGCTACTGCGACCTCCACCACTTTTCCAAGGGGCATTAAAACCGTCTTGTTAAGCTACTGCGACCTCCACGTCTCTTCCGAGGGGCATTAAAAGCGTCCTGTTAAGCTACTTGGACCTCCACGTCTCTTCCAAGGGGCATTAAAACCATCTTGTTAAGCTACTGTGACCTCCACCACTTTTCCAAGGGCCATTAAAACCGTCTTGTTAAGCTGCTGCGACCTCCACGTCTCTTCCGAGGGGCATTAAAACCATCTTGTTAAGCTACTGGGATCTCAACATCTCTTCCGAGGGGCATTAAAATGTTGTTTTTAATTAACTCTAACCTCCACGACTCTTCGAACGGGCATTGCATTTCCTCCTAGTTTTTGGCAGCTTTTGCTTGGAAGGCATAAGCAAAGACTATGGGAGACCCACTCCCCAATAATGGGAATAATGTTTGTAATATGCTGTACTGCATGACCCTTGTAAGGGACATTGCAAGTTCCTTCGTCCTAATTTTTGGCAGCTTTTGCTTGGAAGGCATAAGCAAAAACTATGGGAGACCCACTCCCCAATAATGGGAATAATGTTTGTAATATGCTGTACTGCATGGCTCTTGTAAGGGGCATTGCAAGTTCCTCCGTCCTAATTTTTGGCAGCTTTTGCTTGGAAGGCATAAGCAAAGACTATGGGAGACCCACTCCCCAATAATGGGAATAATGTTTGTAATATGCTGTACTGCATGGCTCTTGTAAGGGGCATTGCAAGTTCCTCCGTCCTAATTTTTGGCAGCTTTTGCTTGGAAGGCATAAGCAAAGACTATGGGAGACCCACTCCCCAATAATGGGAATAATGTTTGTAATATGCTGTACTGCATGGCTCTTGTAAGGGGCATTGCAAGTTTCTCCTTCCTAATTTTTGGCAGCTTTTGCTTGGAAGGCATAAGCAAAGACTATGGGAGACCCACTCCCCAATAATGGGAATAATGTTTTTAAGATGCTGTACTGTATGGCTCTTGTAAAGGGCATTAAAACCGTCTTGTTAAGCTACTGTGACCTCCACCACTTTTCCAAGGGGCATTAAAACCGTCTTGTTAAGCTACTGCGACCTCCACGTCTCTT
Source organism: Phyllobates terribilis (assembly GCF_046119375.1). Lineage (NCBI taxonomy): Eukaryota > Metazoa > Chordata > Amphibia > Anura > Dendrobatidae > Phyllobates > Phyllobates terribilis. The sequence goes on along the minus strand of NW_027362764.1, from coordinate 492,929,275 downwards.
CCAACGGGCATTAAAACAATCTTGTTAAGCTACTGTGACCTCCACCACTTTTCCAAGGGGCATTAAAGCCGTCTTGTTAAGCTACTGTGACCTCCACCACTTTTCCAAGGGGCATTAAAACCGTCTTGCTAAGCTACTACGACCTCCTCAACTCTTCCAATGTCAATTGCATTTCCTCCTAATTTTAGTCAGCTTTTGGTTTTCAATGCATAGGTGAACACTAAGGGAGACCCACTCCCCAATAATGGGTAGAAGGTTTTTAGTATGCTGTAATCCACATCTGTTTCAAGGGGCATTGCAGTTCCTCATAATTTTTAGAAAGCCTTCCATTCACTGGCCAACAGTGCACAGGAGACCCAGTTGCTATAAATGGAAAAAATGGTTTAGTTAAGGCCCTCTGACCTCCATGTCACTTCCAAGGGGCATTGGAGTGCCTCTAAATTTTTGGTAGGCATTGCACTCACTGTTTGCCCAAAACTGTGTAGCCGAACCGCTCCTTTTGGTACAGAAACATATCCTACAAGTCATGTGTGGTTGACTGGCCTGATATTGATGTGAATGGTCCCTGTTCCTCCTGCTCTTTCTCCTTTGCCACCACCTCATCCATCATTTATCACCTAAAGCTTTGTTTTAACAGGAGTCATAGAACTGGGATAGTAGCAGGAAAACATCCAGCAATCCTCGGAGGAGGTAGGATATGCGCCAAAAAGCTGACCACCTCAGGCCTAGCCGCTACTAACTACATGCGCTTGCATTCCAAGAAAACAAAGCAGATGCTAACTTCTATCATCATCATCATGCTCCTCACCTTGGCACTCTCAACTCCCCTGATGGAGAAGCCAGGGCCCACCGGAGGAGTCTGGTTCTCTGGTGGGCTCGTCCAATGCTGCCTTAAAGCAGGCCAGGCTAAGAAAAGTGTGGGGGAGGGTCACAGGAGAAATAGGGGCGGCTGGGGACCGTTTATGGACACCCGGCCGCCCCTAGGCAGCTGGGGACTGTGTGTGGACACCCGGCCGCGGGGCGGCTCGGGACCGAGTATGGACACCCGGCCGCCCCCTAGCGGCTGGGGACCGAGCGTGGACACCCAGCTGCCGGTCGGCTGGGGACTGAGTATGGATTCCTCGCTGCCGAAGGAGCCATGAGGTAGTGGCCAGCTTCGGCTTCCTCCAAAGTAAAAGGCCCCATTTCAAGTGAAAGCTAGCAGCCTGTGGGTGGGTGGGTTGTTTGCTGCATATTTGCGCTTGCATTGCAAGGAATGGGGGAGGTACAATTGAACACTGACCTGGGACCTGGACTTGCACGGGGATAGTTGTAAGTCTGCATCTTCTGATGCGGCAAGGATCACTTCTGATGGTCACACTTTTAGGCAGTGACCTGGGAGTCAGAGATGCTTCCAGGGGTCTTCCCCATGCATGTCTTTTCAGCACTGTATGCATGTGTCACACAGCACATGGCCAGATAAGGTTGTAAAATGTTAAAATGACATTTCCCGGTGAATGCATTTGTCACGGTTGAAAGAAATACAAAAGTGCAAAAATGCATGAAAAATACTACTTGTGAACATAGCCCAAGGTGTGGAGGAGTATTTTTGTTTTGGGTTATTTATTTTACCTTATACAGAAGTCTTTACCCTGGAAAGGATGTTCCTTAACATATTTCACAGGAAAACTCTTTCAGTTTCGTTTTTGAACGATTTATTATGAGCCTGTAAAAGTGGCTTAATACCTCTGACCATGTTGTTGACAGCAAGTGACCTGGGGGTCAGAAATGGTTCCTGGGGCGATCCCCATGCTGCCCCCATGTCTTTTGAGCACTGTCGCTATCATTTTTGGGCACTTTTTAGGCTTTCTACAGACTGCCGGGGGTGCCGCCGCAAAATTGCTCGGGTCTCCCATACAATAACATTGGGCTCGTTGCTTGGGTCGAGCACCCGAGTATCACGGCGAACTCGGGCCGAGCTTCGAGCACCCAAGCATTTTAGTGCTCACTCAACACTAGTAATGATACATGGTTTTCTAAATATTTTAAAAATATAAATTTGAAAATTGAGATGTGCATTTGTATTCAGCCCTTGTAGTCTGATACTCTGAAGGACCACCTTTCACAACAATTACTGATACAATTCTTTTGGGGTATGTCTCTACTAGCTTTGCAAATCTACAATTAGGTCCATATATATTTGGGCAGACAACATTTTTCTAATTTTGGTTCTAGACATTACAACAATGAATTTTAAACAAAACAATTCAGATGCAGTTGAAGTTCAGACTTTCAGCTTTCATTTGAGGGTATCCACATTAAAATTGGATGAAGGGTTTAGGAGTTTCAGCTCCTTAACATGTGCCACCCTGTTTTTAAAGGGACCAAAAGTAATTGGACAATTGACTCCAAGGATATTTCATGGACAGGTGTGGGCAATCCCTTCGTTATGTCATTCTCAATTAAGCAGATAAAAGGCCTGGAGTTGATTTGAGGTGTGGTGCTTGCATTTGGAAGGTTTTGCTGTGAAGTAAACATGCGGTCAAAGGAGCTCTCCATGCAGGTGAAACCAACCATCTTTAAGCTGCAAAAGCAGAAAAAAAAACATCCGAGAAATCGCTACAATATTAGGAGTGGAAAAATCTACAGTTTGGTACATCCTGAGAAAGAAAGAAAGCACTGGTGAACTCATCAATGCAAAAAGACCTGGGCGCCCACGGAAGACAACAGTGGTGGATGATCGCAGAATAATCTCCATGGTGAAGAGAAACCCTTCACAACAGCCAACCAAGTGAACAACACTCTCCAGGAAGTAGGCGTTTCAATATCCAAATCTACCACAAAGAGAAGACTGCATGAAAGTAAATACAGAGGGTTCACTGCATGGTGCAAGCCACTCATAAGCATCAAGAATGAAAAGGCTAGACTGGACTCTGCTAAAAAACATCTAAAAAAGCCAGCACAGTTCTGGAAGAACATTCTTTGGACAGATGAAACCAAGATCAACCTCTACCAGAATGATGGAAAGAGAAAAGTATGGCGAAGGTGTGGTACAGCGCATGATCCAAAGCATACCACATCATCTGTAAAACACGGTGGAGGCAGTGTGATGGCTTGGGCATGCATGGCTGCCAGTGGCACTGGGTCACTGGTGTTTATTGATGATGTGACACAGGACAGAAGCAACCGAATGAATTCTGATGTATTCAGAGCCATACTGTGTGCTCAGATCCAGCCAAATGCAGCCAAACTGATTGGTCGTCGTTTCATACTACAGATGGACAATGACCCAAAACATAAAGCCAAAGCAACCCAGGAGTTTATTAAAGCAAAGAAGTGGAATATTCTTGAATGGCCAAGTCAGTCACCTGATCTCAACCCAATTGAGCATGCATTTCACTTGTTAAAAACTAAACTTCAGACAGAAAGGCCCACAAACAAACAGCAACTGAAAACCACCGCAGTGAAGCCCTGGCAGAGCATCAAAAAGGAGGAAACACAGCGTCTGGTGATGTCCATGAGTTCAAGACTTCAGGCAGTCATTGCCAACAAAGGGTTTTCAACCAAGTACTAGAAATGAACATTTTATTTACAATTATTTAATCTGTCCAATTACTTTTGGTCCCTTTAAAAACAGGGTGGCACATGTTAAAGAGCTGAAACTCCTAAACCCTTCATCCAATTTTAATGTGGATACCCTCAAATGAAAGCTGTAAGTCTGAACTTCAACTGCATCTGAATTGTTTGGTTTAAAATTCATTGTTGTAATGTCTATAACCAAAATTAGAAAAATGTTGTCTCTGTCCAAATATATATGGACCTAACTGTAGATGCCGAAAATGTTGCCCCTTTTTATTTGTAAACTACTGTATTTCTAGCTCTGTGTGTTTGGATGGAGAGCATCTGTGAACAGCAATTTTCAAGTCTTGCCACATACTCTCAATGCGATTTAGGTTTGGACTGGGATTGGGCCATTCACACACATGAATATGCTTTGATCTAAACCATTCCATTGTAGCTCTGGCAGTATATTTGATGTCATTGTCCTGCTGGAAGGTGGACCTACGCCTTAGTCTCAAGTCTTTTGCAGCCTCTAATAGGTTTTCCTACTGGATTGCCCTGTATTTGACTCCTTCCATTTTCCAATCAACTATACTTCACTGTCCCTGCTGAAGAAAAGCATCCCCACAGCATGATGCTGTCACCAACATGTGTTCTCAAGGTGATATGCAGTGTTTAGTTTTTTGCAACACAGTGCTTTACATTTAGCCCAAAAAGTTCTTCTTTGGTATCATCTGGCCAAAGCACCTTCCTCCACATGCTATGTAGGGGACCCTGATAGCATGTGGAAGAAAGTTTTCTGGTTATATTAGATCAAACTAGAACATCTTGGGCTAAATACAAAACAATATTTGTGGTGGAAAACAAACACTGCATATCACCTTGAAAACAACATCTCCATCGTCAAAAATAGTGGTGGCAGCATCATGCTGTGTGGATGCTTTTATTCAGCATGGACAGGGAAACTGGTCAGAGTTGATGTGAAGATGGATGCAGATAAATACAGGACAATCCTGAAGGAAAACCTGTTAGAGGCTGCAAAAGACTGGACACTGGGATGTAGGTTCACCTTCCAGTAGGACAATGACCCTAAACATACTGCCAGAACTACAATAGAATGGTTTAGATGAAAACATATTCATGTGTGTGAATAGCCCAGTCACAGTCTAAATCTCATTGAGAATCTGTGGCAAGACTTGATCATTGCTGTAGATATACAGTCATGGCCGAAAGTGTTGGCTCCTTTGAAATTGTTCCAGAAAACGAAGTATTTCTCCCAGAAAATTATTGCAATCACACGTTTTGTTATGCACACGTTTATTTTCTTTTTGTGTGTATTGGAACAAAAAAGGCAAATTGGACATAATTTCACACAAAACCCCAAAAATGGTCTGGACAAAATTGTTGGCACCCTCAACTCAATATTTGGCTGCACACCCTTTGGAGTTAATAACTGCAATCAATTGCTTCCTATAACCATCAACAAACTTCTTACACCTCTCAACTGGAATTTTGGACAACTCTTCTGTTGCAAATGGCTCCAGGTCTCTCATACTTGAAGGGTGCCTTCTGCCAACTGTAATTTTAATATCTCTCCACAGGTGTTCAATGGGATTGTAGCATCGGCGTCTCTGCCCCGTACTAGGCAGAGACGCCGTCCCTCTCACCTCCCCGCTCCTGGCGCGGCGTCCTCCAGCGCTTCTCTCCCAGCTGCTTCCGGCACGCGCTCCTTCCCCGGCAGTGTGCTTAGGGCACGCGCTCCCCCTCTCTTAAAGGGACCGCGCGCGCCGTCCTAAGGAGTCCCCGGCCAATTGCCGGAGGACCTCCCATATTTAAGGCACCTCCTCCAAAATGGAGGTGCCCGAGCAATGTTGTTGCAAAGCCTTCACTCTGCTTCAGCCCTCAGGTCCCGTTACCAGTTACCAGCCAGTCACCTGCCAGATTCCTGCTTGTTACCTGCCAGTCACCTGCCGGATTCCTGCCTGTTACCTGCCAGTTACCTGCCTGATTCCTGCTTGATACCTGCCTGATATCCGTTTACCTGCTTGCAAGCCTGCGGTCCGACGGTCTGCTTTCCTACACCTGTCAGTCTGTCTATGGACCAGCCTGCTCGCTCACCTGGGAGCGCTCATCTGCTACCTGCCTGCTAGCCTACCTGGAGGCTCCGCCGTCACTTGCCGTGACCACCTGCCTGTCCAGAGACTCTTGCCTGCTCACCTGGGAGCGCTCATCTGCTACCTGTCTGCTAGCCTACCTGGAGGCTCTGCCGTCACTTGCCGTGACCACCTGCCTGTCCAGAGACTCTTGCCTGCTCACCTGGGAGCGCTCATCTGCTACCTGTCTGCTAGCCTACCTGGAGGCTCTGCCGTCACTTGCCGTGACCACCTGCCCGTCCAGAGGCTCTCGCCCGCTCACCTGGGAGCGCTCACCAGCCACCTGCCTGCTGTCCTTCTACCCAGAGACTGTCCCTGTCACTTGCCGTGAGTACCCGTCCTTTTACCCAGAGACTGTCCCTGTCACTTGCCGTGACTACCTGCCCCTCTACCCAGAGACTGTCCCTGTCACTTGCCGTGACTACCTGCCCGTCTTCCCTGGGAGCCACCCGCTTCCTTACATGGACTGCCCCCTTGTATAGTTGCACAGAGGTTCCACCTCCCAGACCCGTTACAGTTTGCTCGGGCCATGGAACCCGGTGGCCCCCAGATCTCCGATCTGCACCAGGAAGTCTTACATCACAAAAAAAACTCAGCAGGAGGTGGTACTGTCCTATCTACGGTCCGTTAACTCTCATCTAGGCGCATTGTGTGACTTGTCTATGTCTACCTCTGGTCCAGCCATGCCCATTCCTGCGGTACCGCAATCTAGTCCCTTCATGGTACCCGACTATGGACCTCGGCTTCTGGCACCTCCACGCTTTGCCGGCGAACCTACTTTAGCTCGGGGTTTCATAAACCAGTGCACCCTGCACTTTGAGCTATTGGCATACCAGTTCATCTCCGACCGAGCCAAGGTGGCCTTCATCATGTCCCATCTTACTGGGGAGGCACTGGCATGGCTAAATCCCCTGTGGGAGAGAGGGGATCCCCTGGTGTCCGACCTGCCGTCTTTCCTCGCTGCTTTCCGGAAAGTCTTCGATGAACCTGGACGGAAAACCTCTTCTGCCTCCTCACTGCTACGTCTCCGCCAAGGGAGTCTCACCGTGGGCCAATATGCCATACGGTTCCGCACCCTCGCTTCTGAGCTTGCCTGGGAAAATGAGGCTCTGGTGTCCGTCTTCTGGGAGGGTCTTTCCGGTCGGATTAAGGACGAGTTAGCTGGTCGGGACATTCCTACCACTCTGGATGACCTGGTGTCACTAGCTACCCGGATTGGCATCCGGTTCCAAGAACGAGCCAAAGAGACTACCTGGGAGAAAGACTTTTCTTGCTCTGCTCCTACTTCCCTGAGACCTGCCTCTCAATCAGTTACTCCGCGGGCGCCCTCGCCTGAACCTATGCAGATCGACCAGACCAAGATGGTCAAATCTCGCCAAGAATCTCGCCGAGCCGAGGGAAACTGTTTCTATTGTGGCAGTATGGAGCACTTCATCCGTTCCTGCCCGGAGAAGCCGGGAAACGCCAGTGTCTAGGACCGCTCGGAGAGGTCGTCCTAGACAAAAGTAAGCCCTCTCCGTCTCTGACTTTACCGGTCTCTATTGCTTGGGGAGAAAACCGTCACTTTGAACTTGCCCACCTGGATTCTGGAGCTGCTGGAAACCTCATCTCCCAGTCTCTGGTAGAGAGATACCGTATTCCCACCAAGTCCCTGGCTGAACCATTATCAGTCGCCTCCGTGGATGGAAGACTTCTCTCGGAGACCATCCTGCTCGTCACTGAACCCATAACCCTGCAGGTGGGAATGCTGCACTCTGAGGAAATCTCATTCCATGTGTTGTCCAGACTTTCTCACTCCCTGTTGCTAGGTCTACCTTGGCTCCAGACACACGAACCCGTATTGAACTGGCGATCCGGTGAAGTACTCCGATGGGGTCCAGACTGCCATAGGACCTGCCTGGTTCCGGTCCGCCCAGTTCGCCCTCCGCCTACTCCAGCTAATTTACCAGGTCTCCCGGCTCCTTACTGGCCCTATGCGGACGTCTTCGGTAAGAAGGAAGCAGAGACGTTGCCACTCCATAGGCCATATGACTGCCCGATCGACCTGGTACCTGGCACCACTCCTCCCCGTGGGCGTATCTACCCGTTGTCTGCAGCCGAGACCCGGGCCATGTCTGAGTACATTGAAGAGAATCTGGCTAGGGGATTTATCCGGAAATCTACCTCCCCGGCTGGAGCCGGATTCTTCTTTGTCAAAAAGAAAGACGGCTCGCTACGCCCCTGTATTGACTATAGAGGACTCAATCAGATCACGGTTAAAAATAAATACCCCCTTCCGCTCATCTCTGAGTTATTTGATCGTCTTAAAGGTGCCCGGATCTTATCCAAGCTGGATCTACGTGGAGCTTATAACATGGTCCGTATCCGTCAGGGAGACGAGTGGAAAACAGCATTTAATACCCGGGACGGACACTATGAGTACCGTGTGATGCCCTTCGGTCTCTGCAATGCTCCCGCCGTCTTCCAAGAACTGGTCAACGACATCTTCCGTGACCTTCTTTACTCCTGCGTGGTGGTATACCTGGACGACATCTTGGTCTTCTCTCCGGATCTTCCCACACACCGGAGGGATGTTCGTCAGGTCCTGCTTAGGCTCAGGCAGAACCACCTCTATGCTAAATACGAGAAGTGCCTTTTTGAGCAGACCTCTCTTCCTTTCTTGGGCTATGTTATCTCCCAGACAGGCTTGCGAATGGATCCCGAGAAGCTCTCTGCTGTCCTAAAGTGGCCCCGACCGGAGGGCTTGAAGGCGATACAGCGATTCCTGGGCTTCGCTAATTACTATCGTCTCTTCATTCCTCACTTCTCGTCACGGACTGCGCCCATATCTGCGCTCACCCGTAAGGGAGCAAATCCCAAGATATGGTCATCCGAAGCTGAGGAGGCCTTCCTTTCCCTGAAACAAGCCTTCTCCTCTGCCCCTGTGCTGCACCGTCCGGACTGCAACAAACAGTTCTACCTGGAGGTTGATGCCTCCTCCTCTGGAGCCGGAGCGGTGCTCACCCAGAAGTCTTCCTCCGGGAGAATGGTAACCTGCGGCTTTTTCTCTAAAATCTTCTCCTCCTCTGAGCGCAATTACTCCATAGGAGACCGAGAACTGCTTGCCGTTAAATTGGCGCTGGAGGAGTGGCGTTACCTGCTTGAAGGGGCTCTATACCCGGTGATCATCTATACGGATCACAAGAACCTGGCATATCTCCAAAATGCCCAGAGACTTAATCCACGTCAAGCCCGGTGGTCTTTGTTCTTTGCCCGCTTCGATTTCATCCTTCATTTCCGCCCGGCGGACAAAAATGTCAAAGCTGATGCCTTGTCCCGATCCTTCCTGTCCTCCGACCAAGAGGAGGAGCCTATGCACATTATCGACCTCTCCAAGGTGATGAATGTGGCCCCCTTGGATTTGACTCGTCTTCCACCCGGCAAGACGTTCGTGGCGCCTCCAGACCGTGAGAGGGTTCTTCGCTGGGGTCATTCTTCTAAACTAGCTGGCCATGCCGGCCAAAAGAAGACCTTCCTACTCATTTCCCGGCATTACTGGTGGTCTACCCTGCGTAAGGATGTGGTAGACTTCGTCTCTGCCTGTTCATCTTGTGGCCGCAACAAAATTCCCAGACACTTACCAGCTGGTCATCTCCTGGCGCTTCCCATACCTGTTGCCCCGTGGCAACACATCGCTATGGACTTCATTACCGATCTTCCTGTCTCTGCCGGGTGTACTGTCATTTGGGTGGTCGCGGACCGCTTGTCTAAAATGGCCCACTTCATTCCCCTGCCTGGTCTTCCGTCTGCACCTGAGCTGGCTAAGGACTTTATTCGCCATATCTTCCGTCTCCATGGCCTACCCCTCCACATCGTGTCGGATCGAGGGGTTCAGTTTACCTCACGCTTCTGGAGAGCCACATGTAAACTGCTGGACGTCATCCTGGACTTCTCCTCTGCTTACCACCCTCAGTCCAATGGTCAAGTGGAGCGGATCAATCAGATCCTTACCAGCTATCTCCGGCACTTTGTTAATGCCCACCATTCTGATTGGGTGAACCTCCTTCCTTGGGCCGAGTTCTCTTAAAATAACCACGAGAGCGAATCCTCTTCCAAGTCCCCGTTCTTTATTGTCTATGGCCAGCACCTCCGGATTCCACTCCCTGTCTCCGTTTCTGTGGACAACCCTGCTGCGGAGTCTCTTGTCAGCGAATTTTCTACTATTTGGGAGAGTACCAGGTCCGCTCTTCTTCTGTCCTCTGAGCGGATGAAGAGATATGCTGATAAGAGACGTCTGGATCCGCCTCAATTCCGTCCGGGAGACAAGGTTTGGCTCTCGTCCAAACATGTGCGGCTCAAAGTACCCTCCTTCAAGTTGGGCCCTCGATTCATCGGTTCCTTCGAAGTCCTCAGGCAAATTAACCCTGTGGCCTACAAATTAAAACTCCCGGCCACCCTACGGATTCCCAACTCCTTCCACGTATCTCTCCTCAAACCCGTTGTCTTTAACTCTTTTTCCAATAATCCAGGTGCCCCTCCTGCTCCGGTTTCCGCTGATGACGTCTTTGAGGTAGAGAGTATTCTGGCCTCCAAGAGGGTAAGAGGAAAGACCTTTTTTCTGGTAGATTGGAAGGGGTTTGGTCCTGAGGAGAGAACTTGGGAACCTAGGGAGAACATCAACGCCCCGCTTCTCCTTGAAAAATTTCTTTCTGGCCAAAAAAAGAGGGGGCCTAAAGGGGGGGGTACTGTAGCATCGGCGTCTCTGCCCCGTACTAGGCAGAGATGCCGTCCCTCTCACCTCCCCGCTCCTGGCGCGGTGTCCTCCAGCGCTTCTCTCCCCGCTGCTTCCTGCACGCGCTCCTTCCCCGGCAGTGTGCTTAGGGCGCGCGCGCGCTCCCCCTCTCTTAAAGGGACCGTGCGCGCCGTCCTAAGGAGTCCCCGGCCAATTGCCGGAGGACCTCCCATATTTAAGGCACCTCCTCCAAAATGGAGGTGCCCGAGCAATGTTGTTGCAAAGCCTTCACTCTGCTTCAGCCCTCAGGTCCCGTTACCAGTTACCAGCCAGTCACCTGCCAGATTCCTGCTTGTTACCTGCCAGTCACCTGCCGGATTCCTGCCTGTTACCTGCCAGTTACCTGCCTGATTCCTGCTTGATACCTGCCTGATATCCGTTTACCTGCTTGCAAGCCTGCGGTCCGACGGTCTGCTTTCCTACACCTGTCAGTCTGTCTATGGACCAGCCTGCTCGCTCACCTGGGAGCGCTCATCTGCTAACTGCCTGCTAGCCTACCTGGAGGCTCCGCCGTCACTTGCCGTGACCACCTGCCTGTCCAGAGACTCTCGCCTGCTCACCTGGGAGCGCTCATCTGCTACCTGTCTGCTAGCCTACCTGGAGGCTCTGCCGTCACTTGCCGTGACCACCTGCCTGTCCAGAGACTCTTGCCTGCTCACCTGGGAGCGCTCACCTGCTACCTGTCTGCTAGCCTACCTGGAGGCTCTGCCGTCACTTGCCGTGACCACCTGCCCGTCCAGAGACTCTCGCCCGCTCACCTGGGAGCGCTCACCAGCCACCTGCCTGCTGTCCTTCTACCCAGAGACTGTCCCTGTCACTTGCCGTGAGTAACCCGTCCTTTTACCCAGAGACTGTCCCTGTCACTTGCCGTGACTACCTGCCCCTCTACCCAGAGACTGTCCCTGTCACTTGCTGTGACTACCTGCCCGTCTTCCCTGGGAGCCACCCGCTTCCTTACATGGACTGCCCCCTTGTATAGTTGCACAGAGGTTCCACCTCCCAGACCCGTTACAGGGATTTATAGCCGGACTCACTGATCGCCACTGCAGAACTCTCCAGCACTTTGTTTCCATCCACTTCTGGGTGCTTGTTGAAGTATGTTTGAGGTCATTGTCCTGCTGGAGGACCTATGATCTTGGACACAAACCCACCTTTCTGACACTGGGCACTACATTGCGACCCAAAATTCTTTGGTAATCTTCAGATTTCATGATGCCTTGAACACAGTCAAGGCACCTAGTGCAAGAGTCAGCAAAACATCCCTAAAACATGTTTGAACTTTCACCATGCAGTGGTGGGCCAAAAGTATTGGCACCCCTGCAATTCTGTCAGATAATAATACCAAAGAATTTGTGATTGCAATCATTTTCAGGAAGAAACTGAGTATTATCTGACAGAATTGCAGGGGTGCCAATACTTTTGGCCACCACTGTATTTGACTGTAGGTACTGTGTTCTTTTCGTTGTAGGCTTCATTTCATTTTCGGTAAACAGTAGAAAGATGTGCTTTACCAAAAAGCTCTATCTTGGTCTCATCTGTCCACATGATGCTTTCCTAGAAGGATTTTGACTTACTCATACATTTTGTCAAACTGCAGTTTAGTTTTTTTTATGTCTCTGTGTCAGCAATGGGGTCCCCTTGGGTCTCGTGCCATAGCGTTTCATGTCATTCAAATGTCGACGGAAAGTTCGCACTGACACTGATACACTCTGAGCCTGCAGGACAACTTGAATATCTTTGGAACTTTATTGTAGATGCTTATCCATCATCCGGACGATTCTGCGTTGCAACCTTTTATCAATTTTTCTTTGCCGTCCACATCCAGGTAGATTAGCTAAAATGCCATGGGGGTTGTAAACTTCTTGATTGTTACACACTGTGGACAAAAGAACATCAAGATCTCTGGAGATAGAGTTGTAAACTTGAGATTGTTAATATTTTTCAACAATTTTTGTTCTCAGACAGTTTTCTTCTCCTCTTTCTGTTCTTCATGCTTAGTGTGGCACACACAGACACACAATGCAAAGATTAAGTCAACTTGTCCCCTTTTTATCTGGTTTCAGGTGTGATTTTCATATTTTCCACACCTGTCACTTGCCACAGGTGAGTTTGAACGAGCATCACATGCTTGAAACAAAGTTGTTTACCCACAATTTTGGAAAGGTGCCAACAATTTTATCTGGCCAATTTTTTTTTTTTTGTGAAATGATGTCCAATTTGACTTTTTTTCTCTGTTTTTTTGTGTTGTTCCAATACACACAAATGAATTAAACATGTGTATTACAAAACATGTGTAATTGCAATAAATTTCTGGGAGAAATACTTCCTCTTCTGGAACAATTTCAAGGGTGCCAACACTTTCGGCCATGACTGTAAATCTTGGCACTCAGATGCGATGAAATGATGACAGTTTTTGAATAACAGCAATTCAAAATTATAGACTTTTCGGTCATACAGTAGACCTTCATCAGTACACAGATTGCCCAGAAAGGATGTTTGATCCAGAGAAACAGCGCAAAGGTAGACAAGCTGTATCCACTGCTGCAGAGAGAGAGAAGTGTCATATTTACCCTCATCATTGATGCTGGTCACAGACCCTCTCTATCCAATCTCACCGATCAAGAGCTAGTTTGCAAAGAAGAATGGGCAAAAATGTCACCCCTAGATGTGCAAAGCTGGTAGAGAAGACATACCCCAAAAGACATAGCAGTAATTTCAACGAAAGGTGCTCCTACTCAGTATTGACTTAAGGGGGCTTAATACAAATGCATGTCACAATTTTCAGATTATATTTTTTAAATATTCAGAAAACGCTCAAAGGAATGAAGATATTATTTCTATGTAAATAACACGTGCTGTGCATTATGTTCCGGTTTTTTGAACGTCTTTTAGCCACTTCAGATTTTTAAAAAATGGCAGGTTGTTACGAGAAGTTAGCTGACCATTCTTCAGGTGTTCTCCACTTGGAAGTCACTCCATTCTTACAATACAAGTCAACAAAAAAGCTAAAGATGACCATAAGACACATGGGAATCTTTTGAAACGTTTTGTAAGCGTTTTCCCTCAAAAAATGCCTGAAAAAAACACACAAATGTAAATGAAAAGTGTTTACAAACCGCTTCAGGAAATAACAGAAAGATGTGCAAAAAAAAACATCTGGAAAATATGCCACAACTTCGTAAAGCATTTTCCATTAGTAAATCTTGTTGGGTTCGCCCGCCTGGAAAAGGTGTAATATAAAGGTTGACGTATGGAAGATTTGCAGCAGAAATTTCTAAAGCAGTCATACTCATCTAAATAAGCATTGCATAAGTATAAGCGCGTGGTGCAGAAGCAAAGCCTTTCAGTTGTATAAAACAGATTTTCAGTTGCAGAAATTTTGTCAACAAATCTGCTTATTAGTTTGCAACCTTTGTTTCCTTTCTGGTCCATATGTTTTATAATGGACCAAAAAATATAATTTTTTCATTTTGGTAATTTATTTTTGTCTTTTTTTAACTCAGTACTCAGGATTAAATAAAAATGAATTACTGCAACATACAATATAGACAATGTGGAACCTAGTCATAAGGAATCCAAAAAAATGAAAATATAATGTAGATTAAAACTGCTGAAAATGAGTGAATCCAAAGCATTGATGAAAACAGATGAAAATAGCCCTGAGAGCGGTTGTTCATCAGCATTCTGCACCTGTGTTACTTCCTTGTAACAAAAGGAGGCTTGCTGCATCCTGTTGTGCATTTTCCTTGAACATCTTGGCTGGTAACTACCATTGCCTTTTTGCTATTTTCTAATTGCATTTTGGATTTTTTTTTAAAGATTCCGTTTATTGCTTTGGCTGTGCTTTTGTTATGAAAACAGATGAAACCGATATTAATTCAGTTGATTTTCGCCTTTTATTTTGAATCGTAGCATGCAGTGTGATCTTTCTCTTACATAAATTCTGCATTCAGTAGAATGAACCCTCCTAAGCCGTCTATATGGGCATACAGCTCATGAAAAGTTCAATAAAATGATACCTTAATATCTGCGATCCGATGTTTTAATCCAGAGAAAACCACATTTTTCTTAATATATAAATTAGGTGTAAAGATCTATGGGTAGGACATAGATCTCACAAAGGGTTTGCCTTCAAAGCTTATTTTAAATGAAAAGGGGCATTGCCAAAGTGAGACATGTAATAACTGATAGCCCTGGAAGCAGATTCTCATGCAGATCTGTGTCCGGTCCATAGATCTTAACAGCTCATTTATGTATTAAGAAAAACATGTATTTCTCAGGAATAAGACATTGGATAGCAGATATCAAGGTATCATTTTATTCAGCTTCCTATGGCCAACATGCCCATATAAAGGGCTTAGGAGGGGTGATCTTACAGACAGATTCCCTTTAACACTATACATCAAGCTTGCCGAAGGCAGATTGTGAAATTGTAAACTGAATGAACTGTTTTAAATTACATCTTATGCAACAAAATGAGAAATCTCAGGCTGAGAAATTGTAAGGATGATCTTTTCACGTAACAAAAGCTAAAAAACAAAGATCCTAATTGTTTCAAATACAATTATAAAATTTTAATCTCCCCTGATCTTCCATGAAATCCTCAGACTGAAGATTGTAGTAAAATCCTCAGAATGAAGTAAACTTGGACGCTGTGATCACCACCAACACAGGCAGAACTATTTGTCCCAAAGCCGATTTCTTAATCAGAACAAAGCTCGGTACTGCTCAGCAGTTTTCATGAGACGAGTACAGATAGAGGAGCTCAAGGGACAGCTGTAGTTTAGTCACTGGGCCTCCTTATTAGATTGCTGGACCATGGCCACTGCTGCCATCCTTCTGTACCACTGCTCTGCTTTCATCTGGTACTTTTTCCTCACTTACTCTCTGTTAACGGTCAGAGCAACAGATCAGCCGGCTGGAGTTTTCTTATATGGTGGGCAATGGAAATACTTAACAGTACTTAACGTGGTAAGTGTTGTATTTCATTAACATTCTTTAATTTCAAAGATGAAATCTAATATTGCTTCTGTTAAAGGCTAGATTCATAAATAGTTTTTTTTTTTATCAAATTTTATTGCAATTTTTGGAATTACATTATTAGAAAAAACTAAAAGACAGAAGAATATTTAGTGGATAGAGTCAGCATACATGGTGCCAGACTATATCCTACAGTATCTTTATTACCAAAACACAGGAGCCATACATGCCGCTGATCTCCGCTATAACATTTAATAAATCCTTTTGTTAGGCTGTGTTCACATACAGCCATCACACTGTGGCTGAAAACTGCAAAAGTTCTGTGTCGCTGAGGTATTTCCACTGTTTTACCGCACAAACACTTTATTCTGCAAAGAAACATCAGCAAAACCTCAGGGCCATTTCGATCAGCTGGGTGGTTTCACTGATCAAGAAGTGAAGAATTGTTTCCCTGCAAGATTAGATGTAATTACATTGATAAGATTCTAACTGCCATGTAGAGCATGACTAATGACACAATACACTAACCTTAGTGTAGCGTCGGCGTCCCTGCCTCCTGCCAGACAGGGACGCCGTTCCCCTCACCTCTCCGCTCCGTGCCCGGCGGCTTCCTCCCGCTCTGCTGGCTGCGCGCGCTGCTTCCCGGCCTCTGTGCTTAGGGCGCGCGCGCGCTCCCCCTCTCTTAAAGGGGCCGCGCGCGCCGTCCTAAGGAGTCCCCGGCCAATGGCCGGAGGACCTCACCATATATAAGGCACCTCCTCCAAAATGGAGGTGCCCGAGCAATGTTGTTGCAAAGCCTTTCAACTCTGCTTCAGACCTCAGGTCCCGTTACCAGCTACCTGCCAGATTCCTGCTTGATACCTGCCTGATATCTGCTTACCTGCTTGCTATCCTGTGTTCCGACAGTCTGCCTACCAGCACCTGCCAGTCTGTCTATGGATCAGTCCGCCTGCGGACCAGGAAGTACCTGCCAGACACCTGGGAGCGCTCACCTGCTACCTGCCTGCTAGCCTACCTGGAGGCTCTGCCGTCACTTGCTGTGACCACCTGCCTGTCCAGAGACTCTTGCCCGCTCACCTGAGAGCGCTCACCTGCTACCTGCCTGCTAGCCTATCTAGAGACTCCTTCCCTGCTGTCACTTGCCTTGACCACCTGCCGGTCTAGAGACTCCTTCCCTGCTGTCACTTGCCGTGACCACCTGCCCGTCTAGAGACTCTTTCCCTGCTGTCACTTGCTGTGACCACCTGCCCGTCTAGGGACTCTTACCCTGCTGTCACTTGCCGTGACCATCCGCCTGTCAAGAGACTGTCCCAGTCACTTGCCGTGACCTCCTGCCCTTCTACCCAGAGACTGTCCCTGTCACTTGCCCTGACTACCTGCCCGCCTTCCCTGGGAGCCACTCGCTTCCTTACAAGGACTGCCCCTTTGTATAGTTGCTCTGAGGTTCCACCTCCCAGACCTGTTACAGTTTGCTCGGGCCATGGAACCCGGTGGCACCCAAGCTCCCTCGCTCTCGGACCTATGTCATGAACTTTCCCGTCAGAGGTCCCAACAGGAGTCCATCCTGAGCCACCTGCGTAGTGTTAACTCCCGCCTGGACACACTGACTACCTCTTCGGGACCTGCTTCCAGTCGCACGACTCCTACCCCGGCAGCGTCGCTGCCCATCAATTCCATGGCATCTCTTCCCGGTCCCCGCCTCACCGCCCCGCCTCGTTTTGGCGGAGATCCCGGTCAGGCACGGGGCTTCATTAACCTGTGGACTCTGCACTTCGAACTGTTGGCACACCAGTTTTCCACCGACCGAGCCAAAGTAGCCTTCATCATGTCCCATCTCACGGGGGAGGCGCTGGCTTGGCTAAATCCTCTATGGGAGAGAGGAGACCCCCTGGTGTCCAACCTGCCAGCCTTTCTCACGGCTTTCCGGAAGGTCTTCGACGAACCAGGACGGAAGACCTCTTCCGCCTCATCTCTGCTACGCCTCCGCCAAGGAAGACTCACTGTGGGCCAATATGCCATACGGTTCCGTACCCTTGCTTCGGAGCTTGCCTGGGATAACGACGCCCTGGTGTCCGTCTTCTGGGAGGGTCTGTCCGGCCGTATTAAAGATGAACTCGCCGGTCGGGACATTCCTACCACTCTCGGCGACTTAATTACACTTGCCACCCGGATTGACATCCGGCTCCTGGAGCGCACCAAAGAGGCCACCCGTGAGAGGAGGTTTCCACGCCTTGCCCCTACCTTCCAGAGACCCGTCACTTCCTCCGTTACTCCCCCGGCGCACTCACCCGAGCCTATGCAGGTCGACCAGACCAAGATGGTCAAGACCCGTCAAGAATTACGCCGTGCCGAGGGGAGCTGCTTCTACTGTGGCAGCAAGGAGCACCGGATCCGTTCCTGCCCGGAGAGGTCGGGAAACGCCTGTGTCTAGGGTTGCTCAGAGAGGTCGCCCTAGACAGAAATAAACCCTCTCCATCTCTAATGCTGTCGATCTCTATCATCTGCGGGGAGAACCGTTATTTTGAACTGGCTCAACTTGACTCTGGAGCTGCCGGAAATCTCATTTCTCAGTCCCTGGTAGAGAAATACTGCATTCCCACCAAACCTCTGGCTGTACCCTTATCTGTCGCCGCCGTGGATGGGGGCCTCTTACCTCATCCCATCCAACTCATCACCGAATCCATAACTCTGCAGGTGGGAATGCTGCACTCTGAGAGCATCTTCTTTCATGTTCTGCCTGGACTCTCTCACGCCCTCTTGCTAGGCCTACCATGGCTCCAGAGACACGCACCCGTGCTTGATTGGCAGACCGGAGAAGTTCTTCGCTGGGGACAGGACTGCCATAAGACTTGTTTAGTTCCTGTTCATCCTGCTCATCCTTCTCCTACCCCAGCCAATCTACCCGGCCTACCGGTTCCCTATTGGCCTTTTGCGGACGTCTTTAATAAAAGAGAAGCAGAGACATTACCCCCTCATAGACCATACGACTGCCAAATTGACCTGATGCCCGGCGCTACTCCTCCCCGTGGGCGTATTTACCCTTTGTCCGCTGCTGAGACCCGGTCCATGTCTGAATATATTGAGGAGAATCTGGCCCGGGGATTTATCCGGAAATCTACCTCTCCGGCGGGAGCAGGCTTCTTCTTCGTCAAAAAGAAGGACGGCTCACTCCGTCCCTGTATAGACTATAGAGGCCTTAACCAGATCACAGTGAAGAATAAATTCCCCCTTCCGCTCATTCCTGAATTATTTGACCGTCTGAGGGGGGCTAGAATCTTCACCAAGCTGGACCTCCGTGGGGCATATAATCTGGTCCGTATCCGTCAGGGGGATGAATGGAAGACGGCATTCAACATCCGGGACGGTCACTATGAATACCTTGTAATGCCCTTCGGTCTCTGTAACGCTCCCGCCGTCTTTCAAGAGTTGGTCAATGACATCTTCCGTGACCTTCTCTACTCCTGCGTGGTGGTGTACCTGGACGACATCTTAGTCTTCTCTCCAGATCTTCTCACTCACCAGAGGGATGTTCGTCAGGTCCTGCTCAGGCTCAGGCAGAACCACCTCTACGCTAAATATGAGAAGTGCCTCTTTGAGCAGACCTCGCTTCCGTTTCTGGGCTACATAATCTCTCAGACCGGCCTACAAATGGACCCTGAGAAGCTGTCTGCCATCCAGACGTGGCCCCGACTAGAGGGGTTGAAGGCTATTCAGCGGTTCCTGGGCTTCGCCAACTACTACCGCCTCTTCATTCCGCACTTCTCTTCCCGGACTTCCCCCTATCGTGTCGCTCACCCGTAAGGGCGCTAATCCCAGAGAATGGCCACCCGAAGCAGAGGAGGCCTTCCTTTCCTTAAAACGAGCTTTTTCCTCCGCCCCTGTGCTGCATCGTCCGGACGGCAACAAACAATTCTTTCTAGAAGTCGACGCTTCCTCCTCCAGAGCCGGAGCAGTACTTACCCAAAAGTCGTCTTCCGGAAGAATGGTAACCTGCGGCTTCT
Organism: Phyllobates terribilis; assembly: GCF_046119375.1. Classification (NCBI taxonomy): domain Eukaryota; kingdom Metazoa; phylum Chordata; class Amphibia; order Anura; family Dendrobatidae; genus Phyllobates; species Phyllobates terribilis. The sequence continues at coordinate 492,909,830 of NW_027362764.1, read as the reverse complement.
TCTCCAAACTCTTCTCCTCATCTGAGCACAACTATTCTATAGGAGACCGAGAATTGTTGGCCATTAAGCTGGCACTGGAGGAGTGGCGTTACCTGCTCGAGGGGACTCTTCACCCGGTAATAATTTACACGGACCACAAGAACTTGGCTTACCTCCAGAGTGCCCAGAGACTTAACCCGCGCCAAGCCCGGTGGTCCTTGTTCTTCGCCCGCTTTAATTTCATTCTTCATTTTCGCCCGGCTGACAAAAACATCAAAGCTGATGCCTTATCCCGATCCTTTTTGGTCTCTGATCTTGAGGAGGAGCCTGAACACATCATCGACCCCGCCAAAGTAATGCAGGTGGCCCCCGTGAATCTAAATAGTCTTCCACCCGGTAAGACGTTCGTAACTGTTCCTGATCGTGAGAAGGTTCTACACTGGGGACACTCGTCCAAGCTAGCTGACCACGCTAGTCAGAAAAAGACCCTCCAGCTTATTTCCCTACCCTGCACAAGGACGTAATAGACTTTGTTTCAGCCTGTGTGTCCTGCGCCCGCAACAAGGTTCCGAGACATCTGCCAGCCGGCCGTCTCCTTCCTCTTCCTGTACCTGCTGCCCCGTGGCGGCATATAGCTATGGACTTTATAACGGACCTCCCTGTCTCTGCCGGTTGTACGGTCATATGGGTGGTCGCTGACCGCTTTTCCAAAATGGCTCACTTTATTCCCCTGCCGGGTCTCCCGTCTGCATCAGAGTTAGCTAAAGACTTTATCCATCATGTCTTCCGTCTACACGGTCTTCCTCTCCACATCGTATCCGACCGAGGGGTTCAGTTCACCTCTCGTTTTTGGCGAGCCATGTGTAAACTGCTGGGGGTCACCTTGGACTTTTCTTTTGCATATCACCCACAGTCCAATGGCCAAGTAGAACGGATCAACCAAATTTTAACCAGTTACCTCCGGCACTTTGTTAATGCTCACCATTCCAACTGGGTGGATCTTTTACCGTGGGCCGAATTTTCTTACAATAATCACGAGAGCGAATCTTCCTCCAAATCCCCGTTTTTTGTAGTCTTCGGTCAGCATCCTTGGATCCCGTTTCCTGTCTCCACCTCGGTGGACAATCCGGCTGCGGAATCTCTCGTTAGCGAATTTTCCTCCATTTGGGAAAGTAGAAAATAGCAAAAGGCAATGGTACTCACCAGCCAAGGTTTCAAGAAAAAATGCACACCAGGACACGGCCGGCCCCCTTTTGTTAGAAGGAGGTAACACAGGTGCAGAATGCTAATGAACAATCGCCCTCACTCACTCTCACTGGAGGGGCGACTACCCAGCATTAAAACTGCACACAGATGAAACTTGCAGTAGGGTGCAATTCACACACTCGCGGCACTGTGCCTAGCCAGCATCCTATTACACGCCCCTACTATTCGACTAGGCGGGATGCCCGGCACCCTATCCGTGCATCGCAGAGCTGTGAAGCCCCCACTCACAAGGTCACCATTACTGGGCCTGGCCGTGCCCTGGCAGATAAAAAAAGTGCAAAAAATATCATATGAGGTATTAGTTGATATTTTGGCCAAAATACGTAAGCTCGCAACCCATCATCAAGGGTCCTCACGGTTTTGCGAGTCCCTACTCTAATATTAAAAACAGACAGCATAGCCAGAACAATAGACAGAATTTTTAGAAAATAGCAAAAGGCAATGGTACTCACCAGCCAAGGTTTCAAGAAAAAATGCACACCAGGACACGGCCGGCCCCCTTTTGTTAGAAGGAGGTAACACAGGTGCAGAATGCTAATGAACAATCGCCCTCACTCACTCTCACTGGAGGGGCGACTACCCAGCATTAAAACTGCACACAGATGAAACTTGCAGTAGGGTGCAATTCACACACTCGCGGCACTGTGCCTAGCCAGCATCCTATTACACGCCCCTACTATTCGACTAGGCGGGATGCCCGGCACCCTATCCGTGCATCGCAGAGCTGTGAAGCCCCCACTCACAAGGTCACCAGATCCGCACTTCTTCAGTCATCCGAGCGGATGAAAAAACAGGCTGACAAAAGACGTCTGGATCCGCCACAATTCCGTCCTGGAGATAAAGTCTGGCTCTTGTCCAAATATGTCCGGCTCAAGATTCCTTCCTACAAGTTAGGGCCTCGGTTCATCGGCCCACTGGAAGTTATCAAACAAATCAACCCGGTGGCCTATAAATTGAAACTCCCGGCCAACTTGCGGATTCCTAACTCCTTCCATGTATCTCTACTCAAACCCGTGGTACTTAACTCTTTTTCCAAGTCTACAGGTACGCCTCCTGCTCCGGTTTCCGCTAAAAACGAGTTTGAGGTAGAGAACATTCTGGCCACCAAAAGGGTAAGAGGAAAGTCCTTTTTTCTAATGGATTGGAAGGGGTTTGGTCCTGAGGAGAGAACATGGGAGCCCCGGGAGAACATCCATGCCCCGCTCATCCTTGATAAGTTTCTCTCTGGCCTAAAAAAGGGGGGGCCTAAAGGGGGGGGGTACTGTAGCGTTGGCGTCCCTGACTCCTGCCAGACAGGGACGCCGTTCCCCCTCACCTCTCCGCTCCGTGCCCGGCGGCTTCCTCCCGCTCTGCTGGCTGCGCGCGCTGCTTCCCGGCCTCTGTGCTTAGGGCGCGCGCGCGCTCCCCCTCTCTTAAAGGGGCCGCGCGCGCCGTCCTAAGGAGTCCCCGGCCAATGGCCGGAGGACCTCACCATATATAAGGCACCTCCTCCAAAATGGAGGTGCCCGAGCAATGTTGTTGCAAAGCCTTTCAACTCTGCTTCAGCCCTCAGGTCCCGTTACCAGTTACCTGCCAGATTCCTGCTTGATACCTGCCTGATATCTGCTTACCTGCTTGCTATCCTGTGGTCCGACAGTCTGCCTACCAGCACCTGCCAGTCTGTCTATGGATCAGTCCGCCTGCGGACCAGGAAGTACCTGCCAGATACCTGCCTGCCTGTCCAGAGACTCTTACTCGCTCACCTGGGAGCGCTCACCTGCTACCTGCCTGCTAGCCTATCTAGAGACTCCTGCCCTGCTGTCACTTGCCGTGACCACCTGCCCGGCTAGAGACTCCTTCCCTGCTGTCACTTGCCGTGACCACCTGCCCGTCTAGAGACTCTTTCCCTGCTGTCACTTGCCGTGACCATCCGCCTGTCAAGAGACTGTCCCCGTCACTTGCCGTGACCTCCTGCCCTTCTACCAAGAGACTGTCCCTGTCACTTGCCGTGACTACCTGCCCGCCTTCCCTGGGAGCCACCCGCTTCCTTACAAGGACTGCCCCTTTGTATAGTTGCTCTGAAGTTCCACCTCCCAGACCCGTTACACTTAGTTAGTATCTCAGTAGTTTGAAAGTTTGTACTGGTAGGTGCAGGGCCGGCGTCAGCACCCGGGCAAGTGCCGGGGCCCTGGACCATCAAGGGGGCCCACTCGCCGTCGGGGCCTGGCCCGCTTCCCTGGCATCTGTGCAAGCATCTGTACAGGACCGCTGGCACTGTGTGAGTGCTGTCACCTTCCAGACATAGCTGCGCACAGTGCGCTGTGTGGCTGTCTACTAGTAATGACGCGGCAGGGGTGACACACAAGCACAATTAAAGGCGCAGTGATGCCCCTGTCACGTCATTACTAGCAGATGCAGTGCACTGCGCACGGTCATGTCTGGAAAGTGATAAAACTCACACAGCGCCGGTGGTCCTGTACAGATGAGTGCACAGATGCCAGGAAAGCGGGCCAGGCCCCTACGGCAAGTGGGCCCCCTGATTGTCCAGGACCATGTCTGTGACCTGCCGGCGGCCCTGCACAGACACATGCCTGAGAAGCTGGACAGGACACAGGTGGGGGGCAGGTGAGTGAGCTTTCCCAATCCCCATATTAAAAATATTTCTAATGTGTGTGTGTGTGTGTGTGCATGTATGATGTGAATATCTGTGTATGTCATTGTGTATGACTGTGTACATATATTTATATCTGTTTTACATGTGTTTAAGAATTTGTTTCCAAATATGTATGTGCATGTCTGCATATTGTATCTGTGTACCATGTGCGTCTGCGTACTGTGTGTGTGCGCGCATGTCTGCGTACTGTGTGTGTGTGCGCGCATGTCTGCGTACTGTGTGTGTGTGCGCGCATGTCTGCGTACTGTGTGTGTGCGCGCATGTCTGCGTACTGTGTGTGTGCGCGCATGTCTGCGTACTGTGTGTGTGCGCGCATGTCTGCGCACTGTGTGTGTGTGCGCGCATGTCTGCGTACTGTGTGTGTGTGTGCGCGCATGTCTGCGTACTGTGTGTGTGTGTGTGCGCATGCCTGCATATGTGAAGGATGAGGGGACAGCCTGGACCCCGTGTTGTATATCTATATTTCTCCGCAGTACCTGTGCATCATGAATCATGGTATGTGCTAAAGGGGCCCAATGAGACCCTTTCGCCCGGGGCCCACGAAAACTTGGAGCCGGCCCTGGGTATGTGAGTCCAATATTGGTGTCCTGGGTTTGTTTGTGGTGAGATAGTACTCAGATTCAGGTAGGAGTCCAATACTGTGAGAGCGTTTCTGACAATAGTGTCTCTCTGAAGTCCGCAAATTTTCAAGACAGTGCTGATTGATTACGTCACCAGGAGCTATAGAAGTCCGTATAGATCAAGATTCCATCCAACTTGATTCGAAATGTCATATTTTTCTTCCTCAGGAATAAGTCACTGCTCCATATAGGCTCCTCAAATAGCTACTTATGGCTGTTAATTAGTGCATATATGATATTAATCATTCCCTTGTATTTTCAGCACTACCACTGCAACCATATTAGAAATTATGAATCTAAATAAATACTGATTTAAATAAGTAGATCTTGCATTTTTTCCAGAAAGAAATGCGATAAGTCACAGCCTTTATTTTTTACTATGATTGTGTACAGTGATGTTACATCTAGTGTTCCTAGTATATAATTGTCTTTCAAATTCACTGTCTTTAATAGTTGTAGCTAGAGATAAGCGGATCAGACAAAAATTGAATTTGCTTGATCATGCAGATTTTCCTGGTAAAGATATTCTCCGCAGATTTAATGCCCTTTGTTATGCTCCGGAGTCTCTCCTGACTCCAGAGCATAATAAACATCAAAAGTTAAAAATAAAATAAATCTTTATATTCACCTCACTGCTCACCTCACCAGTCCCCCTGCTCCTCACCGTAAACGGTCCGGTCTTTGTCGCATCTTCTGATCGCCGCTCTCACTGAAATCTGTGCATGCGCAAACAAGGTCATGGCGTACACTGTGATGTAATGACACTGTGACCTTTTACGTTCTGATGCACAATCCTCCCAGGCCTAATCAAAGCTGGAAGTCGTCACCCAGCATGAGAGAGCATTTCAGCTCAAGCAGTGGCGATCTTAAGAGGCGACAAGGACCAGATAGGTGATGCTGAAAGGTTGGAGAGGTGAGCAGTAATGTGAGTATGAAATTTTTTTTTTATACCCTTTTGATAGTCTTTTACGGTTCAGAAAAATGGCGGCCAGCAGCCTGTGCGCACATGCTCACCACGCAAGACTCCATTGCTGAACAAAAAGCTTGTTCAAGTGCATTTAAAGTTCGCTCAACATTAAGACAAGCCTGTGAAATACTGGGAGAATATAGCAGGAAAGAAACAAGAAGTGATCCCGCATCCAGAAGTCTTCTTTGAAATCAATAATCTTTTATTGGAAAAGTATTTTAAAAATCAAATGCAGAAAAGTCACAGCCCCGGCGGGATTAAGGACCAAAAGGTCTGAAACGTGTCTGTACATCACCTCCTCCTGTGGAACCTCCATGTTGTGGACCTTAAGGGCCTGAGGAAGTTCAAGACAGAACGCTGCTGGGTTAATGACAGCGGTTATTTTATAGGGACCAATAAAGCTAGGTCCCAGCTTCCAAGAAGAAACTTTCAATCTTATATTCTTGGTAGGCAACACCACAAAGTCTTTCACATTCAGGTCCGGACCTGGCAAGCATTTTATGTCAGCCATACGTTTATTCCTGTCTCCCATGATCTTTAAATTACTCAGAACACCCCGCCATACTGAGGAGAGCGACGAAGCAAACCGTTGGTCAAACCAAAAGGCATAACCAGACTCTCGAAATGCCCTTCAGGGGTATTGAACGCTGTTTCCTATTCGTCCCCTTCTCTGATTTTAACCAGATTGTAGGCTCCCCTTAAATCCAACTTGGAGAATGCCTTAGCTCCTGCAACCTGGCTGAACAAATCAGGAATCAGAGGAAGAGGGTATGGATCTCGGATGGTAATTTGATTTAATTCCCAGAAATCTAAACAGGGATGTAGACCGCCATCTTTTTTTCTTCACAAAGAACCCTACAGCCACAGGCGAAGATGAGGGCCTAATTTGTCCCTTCTCCAGAATTTCCGCAATGAAATCCTTCATGGCTTGTCTCTCAGGGCCAGACAGATTATACAGTCTGGACTTCGGTAGTTTAGCTAAGGGGGTCAGGTTAATAGGACAGTCATATTCAAAACCAGACAGAAAGCTGGTAATATTTCTGTAGAGACAGTAGCAAGGGAAATATCTAAACAGTTCTCATGGCAGTAATCTCCCCATTCAATAATCTCCATTGCTTGCCAATCCACCAACGGATTATGTTTCACTAGCCAGAGGAGACCCAAATAGATTGGGGTGGGAAGACTGTCCAGGACACAGCAAGGGATTATTTCACAATTAACTGACCCCACCCTCAGTTTTACATTATGTACAATCTGAGTAAATGCTTTTTGTGCAAGTGGCGCCGAGTTAATGGCGAAGATGGAAATAGGTTTAGCTAAAGTACAGCAAGCAAGACCGTGAGTTTTCACAAACTCAGCATCAACCATACTGACTCCGGGTCCACTGTCAACATACACAGAAATTTTCTCAGTTTTGCTCTCTAGCACCTCCTCTACTGTCAGGACAAACCAGAAACTGCAGATTGGCAAAAATGCACCCCTTACTTATCCAACTCCAGACTACAAAGAGTTAATCAAGTCTCCTTTAGTTTAGGAATTGAAGGACCGGTCCCAACAAAATGTCCCTTATTCCCACAAAAAAACATACCCCTTTTTTCTTGTGAATCTCCTGGGAAATGTATGATGTAAAGCCTCCCCTAACTGCATGGTTTTCTCCACCCCCCCCCCCCAGTACTGGTTCACCCCCAGACCGCTGCCCTGGCAGAGGCACACAACCCCGACAAGAAGGCCCCGGAGAAGGTGGTCTCGCCCGTCTATCCCGAAGGCGTCTATCAAGACGTGTGGCCAACGACATGGCAGCCTCCAAGGACTGAGGGGTTTCATATACTGCCAAGGCATCTTTCAACCTTTCAGTAAGACCCTCACAAAATTGGCTTCTAAGGGCTGAGTCATTCCATTTAGAATCCGTTGCTAATCTATGGAATTCCGAACTGTACGTCTCCACTGACCGATTCCCCGGCTGAAGGCGACGTAACCTAGGCTCAGCCAAGGCGATTCGGTTAGGGTCATCATAGATGAGGGCCAGAGCACCGAAAAAACCCTCCACAGACTGGAGACAAACAGTATCCTGCGTAAAGAAAATGCCCACGACTGAGGATCTCCCTGCAGTAGAGTGATCACAATTCTAATCCGTTGCTCCTCATTTCCAGGGGAGTAAGGATGAAGTTTAAAATACAGTTTGTACGCCTCCTTGAATCCAAAATCTTGTCCCTACCTCCTGAAAACCTGTCTGGGAGGGTAACCATGGGATCAGGCTGGACAGGTCTACCTGCAGAGACCCCCATATTAGCGACCTGTAGCTGCTGATACTGTTGCTGAACAAAGGTCATCAGCGGAGGTCATTCACCTCCAGAGACAGACTGCGAGCTCTGCAACTGAAACCATACCAAGAGAGAAAATAAAAAAAATCCAAGCCCAAAAAACATACACAAAAAAAAAAAAACAAGTGTCAGTTTTTTTTTTCTTTTCCTTTTCAAAATGTGCATGGCCAGCGATAATGTCACACAAGGTGTAGGAAAGATGAAGTGCAACACGAAGAGAAGGGGGGGGGGGGAGCCCAGACTCTAGGGAAAGGGGGTAGTGGAGACCTCCTAGGCCGACCTATATCACCCTGTCTCCCCTAACGTCCCTATATTGTTTCCGCACCAATCGCTGGACAGGAACCTCGCCTTGTTTTTCCTGGCGTTTGGCCCTGGCTAGGGAAGGCACTAGATGAGCACTAGTCAATCTCCACAGACAACTAAAGACAACGAGGGAGAACAAACAAGGGAAGATAGCTTAGCTTTAGTCGACTTCAGAGAGATGAACACACGTCCTCTTAGCACCAGAGAGGAAGAAGTACTGCATTAGCTCCAAGCCTTCACAAGGGGTCATGTGAGTATCGCCAACACCTCCCTCTAGCAAACAGCAGGTATTTATACACCCAGACCAGGGTGTTAATTAGCAAGAGGAAGGTAGCCACTGGGTCCTAGAGAGACAGCTTCTAAGAAGGCGTCCGTAATGCTAAACGAAGAGATCTCCTGCAACCAACTGCAGGGCGACAGTCTGTCATTTCTGACACACCTGTGACAGTATATATATATATATATATATAATATATATATATATATATATATATATACTAATATAAATAAATATATACAGGGTGGTCCAAAAGTAGGTGGACAGAAAGTGTAATAAGGTTATGAAGGGGGGAGATTTATCAAACATGGTTTAAAGTGAAACTGGCTCAGTTGCCCTTAGCAACCAATCAGATTCCACTTTTCATTCCTCACAGACTCTTTGGAAAATGAAAGGTGGCATCTGATTGGTTGCTAAGGGCAACTGAGCCAGTTTCACAGATCTTGTTTTCACAGATAGATCTCCCCCAAATCTGTTTTCTTGTCAGATAATTCAGATAACACATAATGGCAAATAATTTAAATACAGATCAAAGAAAATGGATTTTAACAGAGTATTGGAAATCTCAAAATGCTGAAACCGTTAGAGCTAATTGGGTTGAAACATTTGGTACTCAAGCCCCAAAGAGACAAACCATTTACTGCATTCGTGACAAATTCAATGCCACTGGCTCAATCCTTAATGCTCCAAAAACTGGTCGACCCAAAACAGTCTGTACAGAAGATAATAACTTGTTGCTGAAACATTTGTTCAGAGTCCAAAAAAGTCGACCAGAAGAGCCTCTTTGGAATTGGGAATTTCATGAGCTTCTATCATGTGAATCCTGAAATCTATTGGGTGGAAAGCTTATCGTCCACGTGTAATTCATGATTTATTGGAGGATGATCCAGACAGGCGGCTGCAATTTAGTGTTTGATAAATCTCCCTCTTCATAACCTTATTACACTTTCTGTCCACCTACTTTTGGACCACTGTGTGTGTGTGTGTGTGTGTGTGTGTGTGTGTGTGTGTGTGTGTGTGTGTGTGTGTGTGTGTGTGTATGTATGTATGTATATATATATATATATATATATTCACTATATCACATAAATAAATCTATGCCAAGAGTGAATTAACCGTATGTGTTTAATGTGTGTAAATGTGATATGTACATAACATTAATCAGTATTCTATAATTGTGTATACACTTCTCAACATCGAAATAACCCCATTGATAGCATGCCAACACCCTGATTTGATTTGCGAAGATCAACAGAAAAAAAATAATTCCTGGCCTCATTTCACACACTACTAAAGACTCAGAGAGTGAACTAATAGCATCAGGTGCAGTCGCACGGGTTTCACTGTAATGCCCTGCAGCAATCAGATCAGAGAGTCAAGTGGAACCAATCAGGCAGGCTATCACTGCTGGTGTAAAAGATGGGGGCTGGTCAAGAAGCACCATTTTATGCTTTTACAATGTAGGGATAGGAGGTCAGAACGCACAGCTCATTTCATCTAGATATAGAAAAAGGCTTAATCTGATTGTGGTGTACTACTGAATAGTTGAAACAGATTTAAAATTGCAGTGATAGTCTCAATTTGTGATTATAATCCAAAGATTCAAGTGATATATGGGAAAATTCTGTACATATATAGCAATTCAGTATGACTTAATAGATTGATCTGAGAAATACTTCAGTAACAGCACCTTAATAACAGGATTTTTGTTATTCATCACAGAATAAAAAAAGGAGGGCATTATTATAGTCCTCAGTGCTAAAACAGAATCCTTAGTCCAAGGTCATGTCACAGAAAGTATGCTGCCTGTATTGTAAGACAGGCAAGCCATTTTTTAACCTCCTGAACAAAGATGTCCATGATGTGTCTACTCACAAAGTGTGCAAGTTGTAGAAAAATATGAAGATTTGCGAGTCCTCAGTGGTTGATATGTTTTAATAGATAACTGAAAAGATTGTAGCAAATTGCAAGCTTTCAAGACTATTCAGGCCTCTTCATCAGGCATAGTACAAAGATATATATTTTTCCTGTATTAAGCTGTAGAAATTATTTTTTGCACACTTCCTTGTAGTTGTCTACTATTAAACCTTTAACATGCCACCTGAATACCACTGTTGGTTACCACCAGTCACCATCCGTTTTCCCCTTGCCATATAGCTTAAGGTCACTTTGACATTAATGAGGCTGTGTTTGCATTTCAAAGCTCTAAACAGGTTCAAAACAGCTCTAAGAGACTTCAGAGTGTTTCACACCTATTTTCCAAGCAATTAAAGGCTTTTCAGTAATGTAATTCACCACTAATCCAATTTTTAATAAAAACTCTACACGGTCCACAAATTTGAATTTCAAATGATCCGCTCATCTCTACTATCAATTCTTTGATTTCCATAATTCCATGGCTTTTTCTTCTTAGTGTTGAAATTTAAATATTAAGTAGTGCATTTTAAAGTGGTTTGCTGGGAATATTTTTTATTATTTTTAAATTTTGCTCACTTCTCCGCTCTGTTGCCCATTCAGTGATTTTGGACAGGCTACATCTATGACATCATGAGTACATGACCACTGAGTTCACTGACTGGCTGCAGCAGTCACATGCATGTAGATGTGACATCACTGCGGTAAAGGTGATGTCACTGCTGTAGCACATCAGCAAAAACCTGAGTAAAAATAGAGAGGCGCCTTGCTGAAAGGGAGAGGGAATAACGGCTCAGTTTAATATTTTAATTAGTGCAAGTCAATAAGCATTAAAAAATTATTCCCTTGAAAATTCATACAAGTGTAGAACATTGAATGCTGCTATGCAAATAACATGTATACACTTACACAACATTCTAAATTATTATTCAAATTGGAATTAAGTTGCTATAAAGATGTAATTTTTTTTGTTATTCAAATAAACTCATGAATGATATTGTGTCTCAGGGCTCTTTGGATCACTGAAATCAATCACAATCACTTGTGATAATTAGTTTGCCAGGAAAGCCCAATTAAAAGAAAACTACTGAAGATGAACGTTCCTCATTATTAAGTAGGCCACAGATTTCAAGCAAAATGGGAACGAAAAAGGATTTCTCTGTTCCCGAAAAGTGTCAAATAATGCAATGCCTTGGACAAAGTATGAAAACATTAGATATTTCACAAAAACTTAAGCGTGATCATCGTACTGTAAAGAGATTTGTGACTTATACAGAGCACAGATAAAGGCATAATGAGGAATGTTTCTGCCAGACAAATTCTTCGGATTAAGAAAGCAGCTGTTAAAATACACTGCTCAAAAAAATAAAGGGAACACTCAAATAACACATCCTAGATCTGAATGAATGAAATATTCTCATTGAATACTTTGCTCTGTACAAAGTTGAATGTGCTGACAACAAAATCACACAAAAATCATCAATGGAAATCAAATTTATTAACCAATGGAGGCCTGGATTTGGAGTCACCCCCAAAATTAAAGTGGAAAAACACACTATAGGCTGATCCAACTTTGATGTAATGTCCTTAAAACAAGTCAAAATGAGTCTCAGTATTGTGTGTGGCCTCCACGTGCCTGTATGACCTCCCTACAACGCCTGGGCATGCTCCTGATGAGGTTGCGGATGGTCTCCTGTGGGATCTCCTCTCAGACCTGGACTAAAGCATCCGCCAACTCCTGGAGAGTCTGTGGTACAACGTGATGTTGGTCGATGGAGTGAGACATGATGTCCCAGATGTCCTCAATCGGATTGAGGTCTGGGGAACGGGCGGGCCAGTCCATAGCTTCAATGCCATTATCTTGCAGGAACTGCTGACATACTGCTTGTACTATTACAAAGCAGCAAACAGATATTTGAAGTTGCGAATGCCTCTGGAGTCCCACGAACTTCAAGTTGTAGGATCCTTTAGAGCAGGCCTGGGCAAAGTGCAGCCCGCGGGCCACATCCAGCCCTGTGGCTGTCCCCGTCCGGCCTGCGGACCGAGACAGCAATGGGCTGAAATCAGTGGACCGCTGGCTGCACCGCTGCCGCCTACTGTCACCACTATCTGCACCCTCAGGATGCAGACAGCGGTGATTGCATTGGTGGAAGATGGCGCCGCCGGACCCTTCTTCCACCAATCAGCGAGTGAGACAGCTGACGCGAGGACGTCAAGTCGTCACATCAGCTCAGCTGAGCTGCGCACCAGAGACAGGAGCAGAGGCACAGCGCCGGGGCAACGGGAACGGGAGCGAGGTGAGTGTTTTTTTTTTTTTCCATGGCTATGGAGGTCAGTTGCTGGACATGGGGAGGCTATGGGGGTCTCCTACTGGACATGGGGAGGTTATGGGGGTCAGTTCCAGGACATGGGGAGGCTATGGGGGTCAGTTGCTGGACAAGGGGAGGCTATGGGGGTCAGTTGCTGGACATGGGGAGGCTATGGGGGTCAGTTGCAGGACATGAAGAGGCTATGGAGGTCCTTTGCAGGACATGAGGAGGCTATGGGGGGCAGTTGCTAGACATGGGGAGGCTATGAGGTCTCCTGGTGGACATGGGGAGGCTATGGGGGTCTCCTGCTGAACATGGGGAGGCTATGGAGGTCTCCTGCTGAACATGGGGAGGCTATGGGGGTCTCCTGCTGAACATGGGGAGGCTATGGGGGTCAGTTGCTGGACATGGTGAGGTTATGGGGGTCAGTTGTTGGACATGGGGAGCCTATGGGGGTCAGTTGCTGGACATGGGGAGGTTATGGGGGTCAGTTGGACATGGGGAGCCTATGGGGGTCAGTTGTTGGACATGGGGAGCTATGGGGGTCAGTTGCTAGACATGGGGAGGCTATGGTGGTCTCCTGCTGCACATGGGGAGGCTATGGGGGTCTCCTGCTGCACATGGGGAGGCTATGGGGGTCTCATGCTAATCATGGGGAGGCTGTGTGGAGGCTCTTACGGTATATAGGAGGCTGTGTGTGTGCTCAAACGGTATATAGGGGGATGTCTGCATAATTAATTCTGCTCAATATTAAGTGATATAATTACTTTATATTAATATTAACTGTAATTCATATGTTAATATTAATATTTAGCAGAGTTAATTTCAGCCTAATGGTTTGGCCCTCCACAACAGTCAGTCTCTCATGTGGCCCCTGGGAAATTAATTGCCCACCCCTGCTCTAGAGGCTTGCAGTTGTGAATAAACCTACTATTTGGCCACCTCTAAACAGTGTTCACAAGCAGAGACAATTGCAGTGGGCCCAGACATGCATAAAGACTAATTGTAAAACAGTCTTGTTTACTGATGAGTGCCATGCAACCTTGGATGATCCATAAGTATGGCATAGTGGATGGTTGGTGGAAATCCACCATGTCCTAACAAGGCTGTGACATCAATGGACAAGAGCTTGTAGGCCCCTCTAGGGTCCTTGAAAATGACCTCGGCAAAGTGTATACAGTTCTGACTGACCAATTTCTTCCATTGTACACAAAAAGAACTGTGCCATCCGTAGCAAAATTATCTTCATGCATGACAATGCACCATCTCATGATGCAAAGAATACCTCTGAGTCATTGGTTGACATGGACAACTTTATTGAGAACCTTTGGAGTATCCTCAAGCAAAAGATCTATGAAGATGGGAGGCAGTTCACATCAAAACAGCAGTTCTGAGAGGCTATTCTGACATCCTACACAGAAATTCAAGCAGAATATATCCAAAAACTCACAAGCTCAATGGATGCAAGAATTGTGAAGGTGATATCAAAGAAGAGGTCTTATGTTATCATGTAACTTGGCTTGTTAAGATGTTTTTGATTGGAAAATATTTTAATTTCAGTATATGTGACCTCTTAATGCTGCAAATTCAACAAATGACCATCTTCAGTTCTCTACAGCCTATATAATGTTTGGTAACTCTGTTATGCATTTTGAGGGTTTCTTTAGTTTTGAAGAAAATACTGTTATCATTGGGAGGTTTGTCCAATAAAGTGTGATTTATACTCTTAACGGTTGATGATCTGAATATTATACTGACTCATTTGCATCAACCATTTATGAAAATCAGAGAAAAATAACATTTGTATAATAATTTGGAACGTAGTGTATACATACATTCAGGATCAGACTGGGGCACCGGGACACCGGAGAATCCTCCGGTGGGCAAGCCCCCAGGCCCTCCCTCCTTCATTTGTGCCTGCCCTGCATGCTGATAGTGTGCACAGGGCGATGCGCACTTTATTCTATAACCGGTAGCGGCGGGCAGGCTGCACAAAGGATGTGAAGTGCAGCAGCAGTGACTTCACAACACCTGCCGCCGCTGCCGACTTCTATTGAAGAGCGTTGCGTACGTGCCCACTCTCACTACAGCAGGCACAGTCACAGCTGACTGTGTGAGGCTGAGAAGAGGCACTGCAGGCATCGCAACAGCTGATGGCAGAGAGCAGTCATCTGTTTCCTGCTAGGCTGCTCTTCTTCCACAAAAACTCTGCACAGCAGTGGTCTAACGCTGATTGGCTACAAGGCAGCCAGTCACCGTTAGTTTTCTTTATGTGACCTCACAGCATAGCTCTTTGCCAGAACAAGACCCTGCCCAAGCAGCACAGCAGTATTGATAGAGGAGCAGAGGGAGTCTGATGGCTGCAGTGTGAGTCTGATTGTAAGTAAATAAGGCTGTGTGCCCACGTAGCCTTTTACAAGCGTTTATGCTGCGGAATTTCCGCAGCATAAATGCTTGGGAAACGCTTGGTAATCCGCCCCCCATGGTCCCCAATGACAAGCCGCACTTTCAATGCCCATGTTGCGGATTTTTCCGCAGCGTTTATGCTGCGCTCAAAAATCCGCAGCATGTCCATTAATTTTGCAGACACGCAGCGTAATCGTCGCCATTGACTTGCATTGGACCGCGTGACATCCGCATCACTGCATTTGCACATGCGGATATCACACGGTTCAATGTGCGGATGGTACCCAAGTCTGGAGGAGAGAAGACTCTCATCCAGACCCGGGTACCATAGAAACTGTAAAAAAAGAGTTTAAAATAAAAAATAAAGTTTATACTCACCTTCCGATGTCTTCCCGGTGTTTTGTCTGCTCCGTCCGGTGTCTTGCAATGTTCGCGTTGATGTGAAGGACCTGCCATGACGTCACTGAGTCATGTTGCCCATCACATGGCTCAATAACGTCACCGCAGGTCCTTCACACCCCCGCAAGCAGTGCAAGAGACCGGACGGAGCAGACAAAACACCGGGAAGACATAGGTAGGTGAGTATAAACTTTTTATTTTTTATTTTTCACCATTCTTATTCTTTTTTTTAACTAACTTGGTCACACTACTATAAATCCATGCCGGTTGCTTGGATTTATATAGTGTGAACAAGTTGTCAAGCACTTTTCCAAGTGATGCTAAAATCGCTTGGAAAAGCGCTTGATAACCCGCATGCAGAAATGCAAGTGAAGAACGCTTCACAAACGCTTCTACCTGGCGGGAAAAACGCATTTAAAATCCGCATGCGTTTTTCCTGTCAGGGAGAAGCGTAAAAAATATGCAGCATTTCTGCATTGTGGGCACTTAGCCTAAATATATCATACCTGCAGCCTGACTAGTGCTCCAGCCAGTGAGGCAGTTAGGGGAGGGGGCACTCATGCAATCTAAAGGTGGCACAGTGGAGGGGGCCCACAGGAAATATCTAATTTACTGTGGCCCCCTCCCCCACTGTGTCACCTAATTTCCTGTGGGGCCCCTCCCCCACTGTCACCTAATTTCCTGTGGGCTCCCTCCCTCACTGTGTCACCTAATCTCTTGTGGGCCCCCTCCCCCTTGTGTCAATCACCTCTATTTTACTATGGGTATGGGTCCCCTTATCCCCTCTGAGCAGGCCCACAAGAAGTTAGGTGACACAGTGGGGGAGGGGGTCCACATTAAATTAGGTGACAAAGTGAGGGAGGGGACTCATAGGAAATTAGGTGACACAGTGGGGGAGGGGGCCCTCAAGTATTTCACCCAAAATTGTACTAATAAAAGCGTCATCTAGCCACGCAAAAAATAACACGTCACACAGCTCCAGTATATAGAGGAAGTGTCCCGTGCGGTGTAGTATATAGAGGATGTGTCCCGTGTGGTGTAGTATATAGAGGATGTGTCCCGCGCGGTGTAGTATATAGAGGTGGTGTAGTATATAGAGGATGTGTCCCATGTAGTGTAGTATATAGAGGATGTGTCCCGTGGGGTGTAGTATATAGAGTAAGTGTCCCGTGCGGTGTAGTATATAGAGTAAGTGTCCCGTGCGGTGTAGTATATAGAGGAAGTGTCCCGTGCGGTGTAGTATATAGAGGAAGTGTCCCGTGCGGTGTAGTATATAGAGGAAGTGTCCCGTGCGGTGTAGTATATAGAGGAAGTGTCCCGTGCGGTGTAGTATATAGAGGAAGTGTCCCGTGCGGTGTAATATATAGAGGAAGTGTCCCGTGCGGTGTAGTATATAGAGGAAGTGTCCCGTGCGGTGTAATATATAGAGGAAGTGTCCCGTGCGGTGTAATATATAGAGGAAGTGTCCCGTGCGGTGTAGTATATAGAGGAAGTGTCCCGTGCGGTGTGGCATATAGAGGAAGTGTCCCGTGCGGTGTAGTATATAGAGGACATGTACCGTGTGGTGTTGTATATAGATGATCTGTCGGCTCTCCTGTGTGGTGTAATATATAGAGGATGTGTCCCGTGTGGTGTAGCATATAAAGAATGTATACCATGTGGTGTTGTATATAGAGGATCTGTCGGCTCTCCTGTGTGGTGTTGTATATAGAGGATGTGTCGGCTCTGCTGTGTACTGTAGTATATAGAGGATCTGTCGGTGTTAGAACCCTCCTGTTTGTTTTTTCTATCTTGTGTTTGTCGTCACGTGACCATCTGCCTTTATATTCCAGCTCCGCCCTTCTGGCTGTGCTGGACTTCAGTGTTTTACTGTCTCTCTAGCCTGGCGCTTCTGTGCCTTTCTCTGTCAAGTTCGCTTGGTCCTCTGGGACCTCTAGTACTTTTTCTCAGTCTGTCATTTTGTGTTCTGCAACAACTTCTGTTTAGGAGGTGTCCCATTTTTGTTCCAGTCCTCAGTTCTTTTAGGGACCCCTCCCTTAATTCTATAGGTCTTCATTCAGACTAGCCGAGGACTAAGGCGGGTCTGTTCACTAGGAACAGGCTGTTAGAACCTTGCTCTTAGGTTTTTTCCTTTGCTGGTCACATGACCTTGTTGGCCTATTTAATCCTGCTCCGCCCTTCTGGCTTTGCTGGACTTCATTGTATATCTACTTTCTAGCTAGCCTGTGCTCTGTATCTAACTCTGTTAGTTTGCTTGGTCTACGGACCTCTATGTTCTATATATTTTGTTTGTTTGTCTGTCTGCTACTATTTCTGTTAGGAGGTGTCCCATTTTCCTCCCAGTCCTTAGTACTTGTAGGGATTCCTTCCCCACATCTATAGGTCTCCGTACAGACTAGCTTAGGACTTTAGCAGGTCTGATCGCAGGATCAGGTCCCCTGTTACATCGTAGGGATTAAGCTGAGTTCTATCGTAGGGACAGATCTCCTCTCTTTCCTTAGCTCTGGTAGCAGAACATAACAGTAAGTCCAGCCTGCAAATTCTCTAAGGAAAGATTTTTCTGTTCCATCATGGTGTCGGTTCAGGATTTGGCTCATCGCCTGCAGGGACTCTCTCTGGAGGTGGCCGAGCTCCGTCAGCACGTGAGTAACTGTCCTGGAGCACATTTCTTGGAGCCTAAGGTATGTTTGCCGGATTTATTTTTTGGTGAACACCGAGAATTTTTTTCATTTAAAAATGCTTGCTTATTGTATTTTCGTTTGAGATCCAAGTCCTCTGGGGATGAATCCCAGCGCATAGGGTTCATAATGTCACTTTTGCGCAAAGAGCCTCAGGAGTGGGCCTTTTCTTTGCAACCTAGTGATACATGCTTCAGATCAGTGGATAGTTTTTTTTCTGCTTTGGGACTATTATATGATGATCCTGACCGTGTCTCATCAGCTGAGACTGAGTTGAGGCGTTTGAGACAGGGATCAGGTAATGTGGAAAAATATTGTACTCATTTCCGTCGTTGGTCTACTCAAACAGGGTGGAACGATTCTGCTCTGAAAAGTCTATTTCTTTCTGGGCTCAATGAAAGGGTTAAAGACCTGCTAATTGCTTATCCTACACCTGAAGATTTGCAACAGGCTATGCAATTAGCTATACGGGTGGATAGGAGACTGCGTGCAAGGGTTAATGACAGCAAATCCTCTGCTATGTCAGTTTCTGGTTATGAGAATGTGTGTACTAACAGTGGTGAACCGATGGAGATTGGATCGGTGGCACCTCGCTCTCAAGAAAAAGACCGTAGATTTTCTGAAGGCTTGTGTTTCTATTGCGGAAAATCTGGTCATTTGATTAAAGGCTGTGAGCTTCGTATGAAGAAAGAAAAAAAAATGGTCAGTCATGCCCGTATTGCCTGTTTAAATTCCAAGGGTGTATTTTTAGCTGCTTCCACGATTGCTCAGAAAAAATTAATGGAATTTCGGGTGTTTGTTGATTGTGGGTCTACTCTGAATGTAATTGATGGGGGATTCTTGGAAAGACTCAATTTAAAACCCGAACCTTTATCATCCCCATTGCTGTGGTTTCTGTGGATGGTTCCCCTTTGAAGAATATTACTCTCAAGGTCTGTGAATTTCCTCTCACTATTAATGGTGTTCACCATGAGAAATTGGATTTGGTAGTTTTGAATAACTTGCCTTCTCCAGTAATATTGGGATTGCCCTGGTTAAAATTTCACAATCCTGTACTGGATTGGTCTACCATTGAAATTAAATCCTGGAGCCATAAATGTTATGACAAGTGTTGTAACGGGCGTATTGCAGCTTTGGATAGGGGAGAATTGCCTGTTCCTATTCAGGATTTTTGGAGAGTTTTTTCTGAGAAGGAATCGCAGGTTTTGCCTCCCCATAGAGACTATGATTGTTCTATTGAATTTGTCCCTGGAGCGACTCTTCCTTAAAGTCGTTTATTTAACCTTACTATTCCTGAGAGGAAGGCTTTGGAGGAATACATACAGACAAGTTTGGCCGCCGGTCACATTAGGCCCTCTAAGACTCCTGTGGTGGTTGGATTTTTTTTTGTAAAAAAAAAGGACGGCGGTTTACGTCCTTGTCTGGATTTTCGTGAGATTAACAAAATTACTGTACGCAATCCTTACCCACTGCCATTGATTCCTGATCTGTTTAACCAGTTAATGGGGGCCAAGTGGTTCTCTAAAATTGACCTTAAGGGGGCATACAATCTGTTGCGCATGAAGGAGGGTGACGAATGGAAGACTGCTTTTAACACTCCTGTGGGTCATTTTGAGAATCTGGTTATGCCCTTTGGTCTTACTAATGCTCCTGCATTTTTTCAGAATCTTATTAATGACATCCTTAGACCTTTGATCGGCAAAAATGTGGTTGTGTATTTGGATGACATTTTGATTTATTCGCCGGATCTGGAGTCTCATTGGCGGAGCGTACGTGAGGTATTACAGTTATTAATGGACAATTCGCTTTTTGCTAAGCTGGAGAAATGTGAGTTCGCTGTACAGAGAATTAGTTTTTTGGGCTACATTATCTCCAGCGAAGGTTTTGAGATGGACCCGGTTAAAGTTCAAGCTGTACAGGAATGGCCTAGGCCTATTGGTTTGAAATCGATACAGAGGTTTTTAGGTTTCGCCAATTATTACAGAAAATTCATAAAAAATTTTTCTAGTATTGTCAAACCTCTGACCGATCTCACCAGGAAAGGTGCTGATGCGGTTCAGTGGTCTTCTGAGGCCATTGAAGCTTTTGTGTATCTCAAGGAGAGGTTCACCTCTGCTCCCATCCTTATGCAGCCTGATGTGACTAAGCCGTTTTTGGTTGAGGTTGATGCTTCCTCTGTGGGGGTTGGCGCAGTATTGTCTCAGGATAACGGGGATGGATTACATCCCTGTGCCTTTTTTTCAAAAAAATTTTCGGAGACTGAACTGAATTACGATATTGGTAATCGGGAATTATTGGCTATTAAACTCGCATTTGAACACTGGCGTCACTTCTTGGAAGGTGCGGAATTTCCCATTCAGGTTCTTACGGATCATAAAAATCTGATATATCTTGATGCTGCTGTGACACCCCAGGGGTCTGGTTGTCACAGTGATAGAGATATTACGTCTGAGAGCAGGTGGGAGGTCCTTTGGTCAGGGATCCTGTGCATGCCACACCTCCTGCCCAGCCTTGGGAGGGGAAGAACTTCCCCTGTATAAACCCGGGGCTGAGGCAGGGTGAGTGAGTCCAGGAGGAGTAGAGACAAGAGCAGCATAGGAAGCAGCAGAGTCACAAGGAGTCAGGGGCTGGCAGCTAAAGAGCTCGCCCTGACTAAGAAGATTCTTTACCGGACCCGGAGTCCGAGGCTGTGGGGACTAACTTCTACCCAGCAGCAGAATCCGTCAGGCAGGGGATTTCAGGTCCCCTGGCCCAGAAGCCCGAAGGCCCGGTCACACGCGTGGGACCAGCACCGCCATCGTGGAGCGGAAGCCATTAGAAGGCCCCGAGTCACCGGCCATACGGGTGAGCACCACACGGTACACTCAGGGACGTGGGCTACTTACATCAGCTTCTAGCAAGGTAGCCAGAAGAGTACAGTCAGCTTGGGAGGCCTACAACTACGCCTGGCCAGGGGAGATCCCATCTGCTCAAGGACTGACCAGGCCCCGTTCGCTAGCAAGTACTCCGGGAGGGTCTATCGTTGTTACCAGTAAAGACCCTGAACGCTACCATACCGTCTCTGAGTGGTTCCTGCTACCCCCATCATCCACGTCGGCTGCCCTGAGGCCATACCTCTCCCGTTGGGGGTTATACTATCACGCTGCACCATCCTTCCACCGGCCTCAGCGGTCTGCCCTGCAGCAGCAGCCCCCTGGCTGCATTCAACGGGTGGCGTAGTCATCAACCATTTTCTACTGCTAACAGACTGCCGTCCAGTTTGACTCCCTGGGCACGGACCGGGTCACCGCCACGAGACTACAACCCTAAACAGATCCGGCTCCGGGTAAGCTCCCGCGTGCGCAACGCAGCGCGACACAGGCCCAGGGGCGCGTCAACTTTGGCGTAGTCGGCAGGATTTCGTGCCCGCAACCACCGGGTACTGCGTGCCTGAAAAGCAAAGACTGTTCAAACTTACCAGTGGTGAAGGTTTCCCGCCATCCGGCGCCATCTTCTACCTTCTTCCCGCCATCCGCGAAGTTTTCCCGCCATCCGGCGCCATCTTCGACCTTCTTCCCGCCATCCGTGGAGTTTTCCCGCCATTGGACGCCATCTTGAGGACGCCGCGCGGGAAGAAGAGGGGCGTGGACTCCGAAAGCGCGCGAGAACTGAAGCCCCGCCTCACGTCCGGACGTTGCGTAAGGTCCTGGAAGGAGCCCAGCAGACGCCGACGTCACAGGAGCGCGACGGAAGGTCCTCAACCCTGACGATCCACTGCGGAGCCGCGGCCTACGGAACAGGATCATCGCAAGGTAGGCCACGGTCCACTAGGGGGGAGGAAGATGTCGGATACGGAGGAGAGCTCCATTGCCTCAACCCCCGCCAGCGCTACCGCTGTTGCAGTTATGCCCTTCACCATGCCCTATATCCCGGGAGCAGCTTGGCTACCCCAGTACTCAGGGGAGTCACATACCCTGCATGACTTTAGAGAAAAGCTGGATAGCCTCTTCCAGGTGTACCCCCTCACAGAAGAGCAAAAAGTGAGCATCCTGGTGCAGCCAAAAGGGAAGTAAAATCCTGGCCACCTGGGAGGAAGACTGTCGCAGGGATACTAACCCGGCTGAAGGACACCTTTGATACCCGCACCTCAGCCGAGATTAAACTTAGATTCTACGGGTGCAAGCAGCGAGCGCATGAGAGTATAAGGGACTATGCACTCAACCTACAAGAGGCCCTGAGGGCCATTAAGCAGACCGACCCTAATGGAGTGGGAAACGAGGACAGGCTGTTGACCGAACAATTTATAGAGGGTTTATATTGCAATGCCCACCGCACCCAGTTGCGGGCAATGGCCTTACAGGACCCTCATCTAGAATTTGCACAGTTCAAGGACAGAGCCATCCGGGTGCTCCGAGAACCGGCACCAGGTGGCGTTGTGACCCACAGACGCCCCACTACCACTTACTACCAGGAGGCGGCGCCCTTGTCAGCAGGGCCTGTGGGAGCTGATGCGCAGGCTTTGGACAATGACCCGGCTCCAGACCTACACCATCAGGTCCAAGAGCTAGCTAAAAGCGTTGCTGCGCTAACCCGAACTGTGCAGTCTTTACAGGTTTCCACTCCAGGGAAGATCCAGCTGGCATCCGGACCGGAGGACATCCCGTGGCGTCGACCAAGGAGGACCCCACCGGCCAGAGGAAGACCCAGTGACCGATACAGCGAGGACGGACGACCCATCTGCCGCCGCTGCAATCAACCCGGACATATGGAAAGGTACTGTTCTTTAAACGGGCACAACCTGGGGTAGAGGGCCAACCCCCAGGAAAAAGATCACCAGGCCCATCGAACTGGCGCGACAGATATGTGGGAGGACGTCCAGTCTTGCCTGTGGTACTGGATGGTATTCCCATGAGTGCCCTACTGGACACCGGGTCACAGGTCACCACCATCCCGTACGTGCTCTTCAAGCAGTACTGGAATGACTCGGATATTACCCGCTACCCTGACGACGACTTGAGTATCATCGCCAGCAATGGTCAGCCCGTGCCACAGATCGGATTTAAAGAGGTGACCATCAAAATTGGTAGAGTCGAACTGGCCGCACAGGGACTGATCATTGTAGATATTGACAAACATGAGAGTCACCCAAAAATAACTCTAGGAACTAATGTAATTGAAAATTGTCTTGCAGAGGTGATTTTCCTTTTACAGCAGGTTGCCAAGAATGCCAGCTCCGGCGAGCAGCGGGTGCTCCAGAAAGAGATCCGGGCACTGATGCAACGGCAACAAGTGGAACTCTCTGGCGGTGAGATTGGTAGCGTAAGAATGTGTGACCCTTTTCCTATTGCCATGCCCCCAAAAAGTGAAATGATGATTTGGTGCCGGGCAGCTATTGGTCTGAGAGGTAGAGATTACCAGGCAATGGTAGAACCAGTTTACTCAGACAGTAGGCCCACCATTTTGACAGCACGGGGGGTGGTCAATGTACGCCATGGGAGGGTGCCCGTTCGCATAATAAATATCGGGGAGAGGGAAGTGTACCTGCCCCGGTATGCCACGCTAGCCAAATTATATACCACTAATCAAAATTCTATACAATCTGTGGAACCCTTGCCTCCATCTCACCCGGAGGAAGGTAACGGCTCTAAGAAAGACATGGAGGACTGGTGTCAGCAACTACATCTGGGTACTGACTCCACTCCCTCACACCAGAAACAAGGAGTCTATCGGGTGGTTCAAGAGTATGAGAGAGTGTTTAGTAAACACCCGTTAGACTTCGGGCGAGTCAAGGGGGTAGAACACCGCATCCCCACGGGAGATCATCCTCCCATAAAAGAGAGGTATCGACCCGTACCCCCTGCACATTACCAACACGCCAAGGGGATGCTTAGAGACATGAAGGAGGCTGGGGTAATCCGGGATAGCTGTAGCCCCTGGGCAGCCCCACTAGTTTTAGTCAAAAAGAAAGACAACACCATGAGGATGTGTGTAGATTACCGGAAAATCAACCGTATCACACACAAGGATGCGTACCCCTTACCAAGGATAGAGGAGTCATTGGCTGCTTTAAGGTCTGCTAACTTCTTCTCTACCTTGGATCTCACTAGCGGGTACTGGCAGGTTCCTGTAGCAGAGGCGGACCGGGAGAAGACCGCATTCACCACCCCGATGGGACTTAGCGAGTTCACCTGCATGCCGTTCGGACTCTGCAACGCCCCAGGAACCTTCCAACGATTAATGGAGTGCTGTCTGGGCCACAGAAACTTCGAGACGGTCCTGTTGTACCTGGACGATGTCATCGTATACTCCAAAACTTATGAGGACCACCTGAAACACCTGGCGGAGGTGTTCGAAGCTCTGGCGAGTTACGGCCTAAAGGTGAAACCCTCCAAGTGTCACCTCCTGAAACCAAAGGTGCAATACCTGGGACACGTGGTGAGCGCTGACGGAGTGGCTCCCGACCCCGATAAGATCACCGCAATTAAGGGATGGCCAAGCCCCTCCAGCGTAAAAGAAGTGCGGCAGTTCCTAGGGTTGGTAGGCTACTACCGAAGGTTTATTCCCGGTTTCACCAAAAAGGCAGCACCTATGCAGGACCTCCTGATAGGCCAGTCCCGGAAGGCCAAGAACCAGAAGCCGCCCTTCAAATGGGAAAAGCTAGAAGAAGAGTCCTTCCGCCAGCTGAAGATGGCCCTCACGGGGGATGAAATCTTGGCGTACCCGGACTATAGCCAGCCCTTCATCCTCTACACCGACGCCAGTAACATCGGGCTAGGAGCCGTACTGTCCCATATTCAGCAGGGGAGAGAACGAGTAATCTCCTATGCCAGCCGAAAACTGCGACCCACTGAAAGGAACCCCGAAAATTACAGCTCATTTAAGCTAGAGTTCCTGGCCGTGGTATGGGCAGTCACCGAGCGCTTTAGGCATTACCTCGCTTCTTCCCGGTTCACCGTATACACGGATAACAACCCGCTGACACACCTGGACACGGCAAGACTCGGTGCCCTGGAGCAGAGGTGGATGGCCCGTCTGTCCAACTACGAGTTCACAATTAAATACCGGGCAGGGCGCTCCAATACCAACGCGGACGCCCTGTCCAGGATGCCCAACCTGCCGGACGGAGGAGAAGATCCGGAGGGACTGGAAGAAGTTGAACTCCCTGCGTTCCACCGTCATGGGACTATCCAGTATTCCCACCAGGTAAGGAGTAAGCAGGCTGCTACGTTGAACCCCTTACCTCACTACAACTGGGCGGAAACGCAAGACAGCGACCCTGCCGTCCGACTGGTGAAGGAGATGCTGACTCGCCCGGAGGCTAGCCTGGAATCAGACGCTCCAGAGGAAGCCAAACAACTATGGGCAGAGAAGAGTCGACTGTTCCTTTACAAGGGGAAGTTGTGCCGCAGAATGGTTAACTCCAGGACGCATGAACTACTCTGGCAAGTAGTGGTGCCACGAAGAGACGCAGCCATGGTGATGGAGGCATACCACGACGGAGCTGGACACTTCGGGTGGAAAAAGCTGGAGTTCCTGCTGCGCGAGCGGTTCCACTGGGTAGGCATGAGGGGAACCATCGAGAAGTGGTGCAGAGACTGTGGCCCGTGCAATCTGAGAAGGAAGGACCGGGCCAGCCAGAAGACTCCCCTGCAGTCCATCGTCACCCGGCAACCGTTGGAACTGGTAGCCTTGGATCATGTAAAACTGACCCCCAGCAGAAGTGGCTACGTCTACGCGTTAACCATCGTGGATCATTACTCCCGGTTTCTGGTTGTCGTCCCCGTCAAGGACTTAACGGCTCGAACAGCAGCTAGAGCCTTCCAGCAGCACTTTTGCCGTCCACACGGGTACCCGGACCAAGTGCTGACGGACCAGGGACCTGCCTTTGAAGCGGAGGTCTTCCAGGAATTCTGCAATCTGTATGGCTGCCGGAAGATAAGGACGACACCCTACCATCCGCAAACTAATGGACTTTGTGAGAAAATGAACCAGGTGGTAATGGATCTTCTAAAAACGTTGCCCCTGGAAGAACGCAGTCTGTGGCCTGAGAAGTTGCCCGATCTGGTGGACCTATACAACCACATCCCGGTAGGTTCCACCAACTGTACCCCGGCTTACCTAATGAGGGCAAGACCTGGTAAGTTACCTGTTGACCTGGAAATGGGAGTCCTGACACCCGAGGACACTTCACCAGAAACAGACTGGGACACAGAGAGGCAGCAGCAGTACCGGAAAGTACAGGAGAGCGTGGAGCGAAGTCTCTGTCAGGCTAGGGAAAGACAAGAGAAGACTTACAACCAGTATGCTCCCGCTGTTCCCCTGGTACCCGGAGAGCAGGTCTTGAAGAGGAAGAGACGGCTCCACAAGTTGGACGACCAGTGGGAGAAGGACCCGTACACCGTACTGCCCTCAAGCCACGAGAACCCGAAGGTCTGTACCATCAGTAAAGACGGAGGGGAAACCACAGCCATTGTATCCCGGGACCACCTGAAGAAGTGCCCCGAACAACTGAGGAACCCTGAGGAGGAACAGGAAGACCATCGACCCGTGGAAGAAAGGGAAGATATGGTTAGTACCGTGCTCGGGGACTTCCCTCGGTCTTGGACTCAAGTCAATGGTGCAGTTGTGGTACCCGTACTCACCTTCCTCCAACCATCATCCCAAGAACCTACGGAGCAACGGGTAGAGCTGGAAGAGCAGCCGGTCCAGGAGGCAGAAGACTCCACCCAAGCGGAACAGGAGAATCTACCCTCTGCTTATAGTGAGCCTGCCGTACCCCTAGTGAGACAAAGAGCCGGTAGACAGCTGCCCAGTTTACCCTTGACAGCTCCTACACCCTGTAGTTCAGGGCCAGACAGTCAGCTCCGTAGGTCCACTAGGGCCACTAGAGGCCAGTTACCCGCACGTTGGAGGATCTAAATGTTTAAGTTGTTTTACAATGTTTACCTGTTTATTGTTGCTTGTGTGTAATTTTGTGTTTCTAGTTGTTTTTAGGAGTCTTCGGTGGATTTGCCGGGAATCCTTTGTATATAGTTGGAGCGTAACCCAGGATGGACTAGAGACTGTTAAGGACTCGGGGTAGGACAGACCCCTACCTGGTTACGTCTCCCTGTGTTGGTGAAATGGACACCTTTGCTTTTCTTCAAAGACTGCACCCGGTTGCGGACATCCGTGACCATCTTATTGTGTTTCCTTATTGTATTTTATTGTTCTTTGATATACCTTGTTATATTTTTCTAAAAAGTGTTTAGTCCCGGAGTACTAAATTTCACTAGGGGGGAGTGTGACACCCCAGGGGTCTGGTTGTCACAGTGATAGAGATATTACGTCTGAGAGCAGGTGGGAGGTCCTTTGGTCAGGGATCCTGTGCATGCCACACCTCCTGCCCAGCCTTGGGAGGGGAAGAACTTCCCCTGTATAAACCCGGGGCTGAGGCAGGGTGAGTGAGTCCAGGAGGAGTAGAGACAAGAGCAGCATAGGAAGCAGCAGAGTCACAAGGAGTCAGGGGCTGGCAGCTAAAGAGCTCGCCCTGACTAAGAAGATTCTTTACCGGACCCGGAGTCCGAGGCTGTGGGGACTAACTTCTACCCAGCAGCAGAATCCGTCAGGCAGGGGATTTCAGGTCCCCTGGCCCAGAAGCCCGAAGGCCCGGTCACACGCGTGGGACCAGCACCGCCATCGTGGAGCGGAAGCCATTAGAAGGCCCCGAGTCACCGGCCATACGGGTGAGCACCACACGGTACACTCAGGGACGTGGGCTACTTACATCAGCTTCTAGCAAGGTAGCCAGAAGAGTACAGTCAGCTTGGGAGGCCTACAACTACGCCTGGCCAGGGGAGATCCCATCTGCTCAAGGACTGACCAGGCCCCGTTCGCTAGCAAGTACTCCGGGAGGGTCTATCGTTGTTACCAGTAAAGACCCTGAACGCTACCATACCGTCTCTGAGTGGTTCCTGCTACCCCCATCATCCACGTCGGCTGCCCTGAGGCCATACCCCTCCCGTTGGGGGTTATACTATCACGCTGCACCATCCTTCCACCGGCCTCAGCGGTCTGCCCTGCAGCAGCAGCCCCCTGGCTGCATTCAACGGGTGGCGTAGTCATCAACCATTTTCTACTGCTAACAGACTGCCGTCCAGTTTGACTCCCTGGGCACGGACCGGGTCACCGCCACGAGACTACAACCCTAAACAGATCCGGCTCCGGGTAAGCTCCCGCGTGCGCAACGCAGCGCGACACAGGCCCAGGGGCGCGTCACTGCCAAGCGCCTGAATGCCCGTCAGGCTAGGTGGGCACTGTTTTTCTCGCGGTTTAATTTCTCCGTTACTTACATCCCTGGTACTAAGAATGTTAAGGCGGATGCCTTGTCTCGCAGTTTTTCTCCCATAGTCGGTGTTGAGAAAGAGGAGAACATTTTACAAGAAGGTGTTGTGATAGCTGCTTTGGACTCCGTTTTGGAAGATGAGATTCTTAAAGCACAGGAGAATGCCCCATCTAACACTCCTCATGGGAGGTTGTTTGTGCCTGGGACCTTTAGGAGAGATTTGTTTGTTGAGTGTCACGAATCTCGGTTGGCAGGTCATCCCGGAATCTCTGAGACCACGAGACTGGTGGGTCGCAGTTTTTGGTGGCCTGGATGGCAGAAGGAAGTCATTAAGTGGGTGCGTCAATGTACTATATGTGCTAGATCTAAGTCCTCACATACTCCTGCTGCGGGGTTGCTTTGTCCTTTGGAGGTTCCCAGTGCTCCTTGGACACATTTGGCTATGGACTTTATAACTGACCTTCCCCCCTCTGAGGGTTTTACTGTCATCTGGGTGGTCGTGGACCGTTTTAGCAAGATGTGTCACTTGGTTCCCTTCGTTAAACTGCCCTGCGCTAAAACTCTCGCTAAGGCCTTTGTCAAGGAAATTGTCAGACTTCATGGCGTTCCTACTGACATTGTTTCTGATAGGGGACCTCAGTTCGTGGCTCGTTTTTGGCGCGCCTTTTGTGACAGGTTGGGAGTTCAGTTGTCGTTCTCATCCGGATATCATCCTGAATCTAATGGCCAGACAGAAAGGAAAAACCAGGATGTTGAGCAGTTCTTGCGTTTTTTTGTGGCAGACAATCAAGAGGGGTGGTTTGAGTTTCTGCCACTTGCTGAATTTGCTCTGAACAATCATACATCTTCTTCTGCTGGTTGTTCGCCTTTTTTTTGTTGTTCTGGGAGACATCCGTCGTTTGGGTCGTTCTCCAAGTTGGGATCTGCCGTGCCTGAGGAGGAGAATTTTTCCGGTGATTTGGAGAGAGTTTGGACGGATGTGCGTGGTAATCTTCAGGAGGCCAACAGAAAATTTAAAGACTACTTTGATAGGAAACGACAGGAGGTTTTGTTCGCTGTTGGAGACATGGTTTGGTTGTCCTCTAGGAATCTGCGGTTGAGGATTCCTTCTAAGAAATTGGGTCCCAAGTTTGTAGGGCCCTTTAAGGTGCTTCAGGTAGTCAACCAATCTGCTGTTAGGTTGGAGGTTCCTACCTCCTGGAGAATTAATCCGGTATTTCATGTCTCTCTGTTGAAAAAAGCTGTTGTATCGGATTGTGACGCCTCTGCCTCTGTTCCTCCGGTGGTGGAGGACGGGGAATATGAAATTTCTCGCATCCTTAACTCTAGACGGTATAGAGGTAGTTTGCAGTATCTTGTGGCCTGGAAAGGTTTCGGACCCGAGGATAACTCTTGGGTGAGGTCGGATGATGTTTCCGCGTCCAGACTTATCAGAGCGTTTCACAGGAGATTTCCTGATAAGCCTGGTCCTAGGGGATCCGGAGGATCCTCTTAGAAGGGGGGGGTACTGTTAGAACCTTGCTCTTAGGTTTTTTCCTTTGCTGGTCACATGACCTTGTTGGCCTATTTAATCCTGCTCCGCCCTTCTGGCTTTGCTGGACTTCATTGTATAACTACTTTCTAGCTAGCCTGTGCTCTGTATCTAACTCTGTTAGTTTGCTTGGTCTACGGACCTCTATGTTCTATATATTTTGTTTGTTTGTCTGTCTGCTACTATTTCTGTTAGGAGGTGTCCCATTTTCCTCCCAGTCCTTAGTACTTGTAGGGATTCCTTCCCCACATCTATAGGTCTCCGTACAGACTAGCTTAGGACTTTAGCAGGTCTGATCGCAGGATCAGGTCCCCTGTTACATCGTAGGGATTAAGCTGAGTTCTATCGTAGGGACAGATCTCCTCTCTTTCCTTAGCTCTGGTAGCAGAACATAACACAGGCAGCCCGCTGCATCGTAGGGATTCAGCTTAGTCTTACAGTAGGGACAGCTTTCCCCTATCTTTCCTTAGTACATGTTGCAGATCATAACAGTAAGTCCAGCACAAAAAACTAAAAGGAAAGAAATTTGGGGATCAGTATGGTTTCCGTCAAGGATTTGGCTCAACGCCTGCAGGGATTGTCTCTGGAGGTGGCCGAGCTTCAGCAACACATGAGTAGCTCTCCTAGAGCGCATTTTGTCGAACCCAAGGTAGGACTGCCTGATGTTTTTTATGGTAAACAGAAAGATTTTTTTTCCTTTAAAAATGCTTGCTTGTTATATTTTCATTTGAGACCAAGATCCTCTGGGAATGAATCACAGCGCATTGGTTTTATTATGTCACTTTTGCGCAATGAACCACAGGGGTGGGCCTTTTCTCTCCAGCCTAATGATCCGTGTTTAAGGTCTGTTGAAGAATTTTTTTCTGCTATGGGGCTATTACAGTGTCTACAAGTAGTATTCAACCCCCTGCAGATTTAGCTGGTTGACACATGCGGAATTAACTTGGCATTGTGACATTTGTACTGTAGATCAGCCTGGAAGTGGGAAATGCACTGCAGCAAATTTTTTATTTATTTTTTTAAAACGTAAAAAGTTGATTCAGAGTGTCATTGATTATTCAACCCCTCAAACCACAAGAATTCTGTTTGGTCCCCCTAAAGTATTAAGAAGTAGTTCAGGCACCAAGAATAATGAGCTTCACATGTGTGGATTAAAGATCTTTTTCCAGCCTTTTCTGACTATTTAAGACCCTCCCCAAACTTGTGAACAGCACTCAGACATGGTCAACATGGGAAAGACAAAGGAGCATTCCAAGGCCATCAGAGACAAGATCGTGGAGGGTCACAAGGCTGGCAAGGGGTACAAAACCCTTTCCAAGGAGTTGGGCCTACCTGTCTCCACTGTTGGGAGCATCATCCGTAAGTGGAAGGCTTATGGAACTACTGTTAGCCTTCCACGGCCAGGACAGCCTTTGAAAGTGTCCTCCCGTGCCGAGGCCAGGCTTGTCCGAAGAGTCAAGGCTAACCCAAGGACAACAAGGAAGGAGCTCCGGGAAGATCTCATGGCAGTGGGGACATTGGTTTCAGTCAATACCATAAGTAACGTACTCCACCGCAATGGTCTCCGTTCTAGACGAGCCCGTAAGGTACCTTTACTTTCAAAGCGTCATGTCAAGGCTCGTCTACAGTTTGCTCATGATCACTTGGAGGACTCTGAGACAGACTGGTTCAAGGTTCTATGGTCTGATGAGACCAAGATCGAGATCTTTGGTGCCAACCACACACGTGACGTTTGGAGACTGGATGGCACTGCATACGACCCCAAGAATACCATCCCTACAGTCAAGCATGGTGGTGGCAGCATCATGCTGTGGGGCTGTTTCTCTGCCAAGGGGCCTGGCCATCTGGTCCGCATCCATGGGAAGATGGATAGCACGGCCTACCTGGAGATTTTGGCAAAGAACCTCCGCTCCTCCATCAAGGATCTTAAGATGGGTCGTAATTTCATCTTCCAACAAGACAACGACCCAAAGCACACAGCCAAGAAAACCAAGGCCTGGTTCAATAGGGAAAAAGTCAAGGTGTTGGAGTGGTCTAGTCAGTCTCCTGACCTTAACCCAATTGAAAACTTGTGGAAGGAGCTCAAGAATAAAGTCCACATGAGACACCCAAAGAACCTAGATAACTTGGAGAAGATCTGCATGGAGGAGTGGGCCAAGATAACTCCACAGACCTGTGCCGGCCTGATCAGGTCTTATAAAAGACGATTATTAGCTGTAATTGCAAACAAGGGTTATTCCACAAAATATTAAACATAGGGGTTGTATAATAATTGACCCAAACTTTTATGTTTAAAATTTAATAAAATTCAACTGAGCAACATAACTTTTTGGTTTGTAAGATTTATGCTTCTGTCCATAAAACCTACTCTCGTTTGCAGTTTGAAGGCTCTAACTTATTTGCATCTTATCAAACCAGCTAAATCTGCAGGGGGTTGAATACTACTTGTAGGCACTGTATATGATGATCCTGATCGAATCTCATCTGCTGAATCTGAACTTAGACGTTTGAATCAGGGGTCAGATGATGTTAAAAATTATTGCACACACTTCAGGAGATGGGCTTCAGATGTTAAGTGAATGATCCGGCATTGAGATGTTTATTTCTTGCTGGTCTGAGTGAAAGGGTTAAGGATTTGCTAATTGCATTCCCTGCACCTGAGACTCTGCAGGAAGCTATGCAGTTAGCTGTTCGTATAGACAGGAGACTGAGGTGCAGGCTCAATGAGGTAAAGACTCCTGTAATGTCAGGTCCTAGTCCCCAGAAAATCTCCTCTGGCGGCGGGGAACCGATGGAGGTTGGGGCGATGTCACTCCGCTCTCAAGAAAGAGACCGGAGATTCACTGAGGGATTGTGTCTTTATTGTGGTAAAGCTGACCATTTGATTAAGTATTGTGAGCGTCGCTTAAGTAAAGAAAAAAAAAGGTCAGTTACGCCCGTATAGCTTGTTTACGCTCTGCAGGAGTGTTCCTTTCTGGGTGTACTACTCTGCAGGGAGATTTGATTGAATTTCACGTATTTGTGGATTGTGGTTCAACACTTAATGTGATTGATAAAGGGTTTTTGGAAAACCTTAAATTGAAATCCAAACCTTTGTCATTACCTATTTCTGTGGTTGCAATTGATAACACTCCTTTGAAATGTATTACTCACAAGACTGCTGCATTTCCTTTCACTTTCAATGGAGTTCACCAAGAAATTTTGGACTTGGTTGTTTTGGGTAATTTGCCCTCTCCAGTTGTTCTTGGATTGCCTTGGTTAAGACTGCACAATCCTTTATTGGACTGGTCTACTAATGTGTCTTGGAGTCCGAAGTGCTATGATAAATTATGTAATGGTCGCATTGCGGCTGTGGAAAAAGGGGAATTACCGGTACCTATTTAAGATTTTTGGAGGGTTTTTTCGGAGGAGGAGTCGCAAGTTTTACCTCCTCATAGGGATTATGATTGCGCCATTGAGTTTGTTCCGGGTCCTACTCTTCCCAAATGTCGCTTGTTTAATCTGACTATCCCTGAAAGAAAGGCCTTGGAGGAGTACATACAGACTAACCTGGCTGCTGGTCACATTAGACCTTCTAAGTCGCCTGTGGCAGTTGGATTCTTCTTTGTTAAAAAAAAGGACGGCGGTTTACGTCCATGTCTGGATTTTTGTGAAATTAATAAGATTACCGTATGCAATTCCTACCCATTGCCGTTAATTCCTGACTTGTTTAACCAGTTAGTGGGAGCCAAGTGGTTCTCCAAAATTGATCTCCGGGGGGCATACAATTTGTTACGTGTGAAGGAGGGTGATGAATGGAAAACTGCTTTTAACACTCCGGTAGGTCCTTTTGAGAATCTGGTTATGCCTTTTGGTCTTACCAATGCACCTGCATTTTTTCAGAACCTTATTAATGACATCCTGAGACCTTTGATTGGTAGGAATGTGGTTGTGTATTTGGATGACATTTTGATTTATTCACCAGATCTAGAGTCCCATTTGCAGAGTGTACGTGAAGTTTTGCAGTCATTGAGTGATAATTCATTCTTTGCTAAGCTGGAGAAATGTGAGTTCGCTGTGCAGAAAATTAGTTTTTTGGGCTACATTGTCTCCAGTGAGGGCTTTGAGATGGACCCTGTGAAGGTTCAGGCTGTGCAGGAATGGCCTAGGCCTATTGGTTTGAAATCTATACAGAGATTTTTGGGTTTTGTCAATTATTACAGGAAATTCATTAAGAATTTTTCTGTAATTGTTAAACCTCTAATCGATCTCACCAGGAAAGGTGCGAATACGGCCCAGTGGACTACTGAGGCCATTGAAGCGTTTGAGTATCTCAAAGAGAGGTTCAGTTCTGCCCCTATCCTTATGCAGCCTGACGAGACCAAGCCTTTTTTGGTCGGGGTCGATGCTTCATCGGTGGGGGTCGGAGCAGTTTTGTCTCAGGAGAACAGGGGTGGAGTACATACTTGTGCCTTCTTTTCGAAAAAAAATTCGGAAACCGAATTATGATGTTGGAAATCGGGAGTTGCTGGCTATTAAACTTGCGTTTGAACATTGGCGTCATTTTTTGGAAGGCGCTAGATTTCCTATTCAGGTTTTCACAGATCATAAGAATTTGATCTATCTGGATGCTGCCAAGCACTTGAATGCCCGTCAAGCTACGTGAGTACTTTTTTTTTCTTGGTTTCATTTTTCTGTTACTTATATCCCTGGTACCAAGAATGTTAAAGCCGATGCTTTACGGTCAGTGCCGAGGAGGAGGAGAGCATTTTACAGTAAGGAGTTGTGGTGGCGGCTTTGGACTCCGTTTTGGAGAATGGGATTCTGAATGCTCAAGATGATGCTCCATCTAACACTCCCCATGGGAGGTTGTTTGTGCCTAGAGCCTTTAGGAGAGATTTGTTTGTGGAATGTCATGAGTCTCGGTTGGCAGTAGAGATGAGCGTTGTTCTACTCGAACTGTTCGCCAATCTCAAATTCGAGCTGTTTTGGGCGGTGTTCGAGCCGTTCGGCGAACACGAACAATTTGAGAAAAATTCGGCTGTTCGAGGTTATGTTCGATAACTGTTCGTGCACCAAAATCATAACTGGATTTTTTCTCAGTAATGATGAAAATTAATGTTAATACGCAGTTTGAGTGTACAGCGGGGTGGGGGGAGGGGCAGGGGATGGATCTCTGCAGGAACAATGAAGATCTCCATTTTTTTTTCTCTTTCCCGCATTTACAGTGGGGAGGTGCAATCTGTCAGCCTATCAGCAGCGCACACACGGAGCGAAGTGCTTTTTTTCACACAAGCAAGGGCATGTGTCAATGGCAGTGTATGTCACATGTCCTTGCCCTATAAGACCAAGCCATTTTCCCCGTCGCCACCATTTTCTCACTGCTGCAGCTGCATGTTAGACGGCACCGCTGTTGCTGTGTGCGCTATACCTTGTTAATTTCAAGCCAATTTTCGCACAAATCTACAGATAGCTTGGGAGTAGGGAATAGTTGTGATTGCAGTCCTTTTAAGGACTAGGTTACAGCATTTCCTACGACTTTTATCAGGCAGGTCTGTGCTCTTAAATAGATAGATTGTGGGAGTAAAGACTAATTGTAATTGCAGTCCTTTTCAGGACTAGGTTACATCAGTTCCTATCAGTTTTTGCCAGGCAGGTCTGTGCCAGTGCTGTGCAAGTTTTTTTCACAGCATTTGGCTGAATCTAACAAAGCTAATCCTTTTTGGCCTATTGCAGAGTGTGTTAGTCAGTGGAGTAGCCTATCTGTGTTGCAAGATATAGCACCTGTGTATAGAATACCAATTTTTTTACTGCACCTAGTGAAGTAAAATCTTTTGGGCATAGCATCATTCTATTTGTCCATCTATACTGACCTCCATCAGGTTGTAAATTGAATATAATTTTTTTCTGCATCTAGCTCTGAAAAAATATTGGGCTTCTAGCTGTGTGTGGGACTTGTTGTATTAGTCCATCTATACTGACCTCCATCAGGTTGCAAACTGAATATATTTTTTTCTGCATCTACCTCTGAAAAAATATTGGGCTTCTAGCTGTGTGTGGGACTTGTTCTATTAATCCATCTATACAGACCTCCATCAGGTTGCAAACTGAATATATTTTTTTCTGCATCTACCTCTGAAAAAATATTGGGCTTCTAGCTGTGTGTGGGACTTGTTGTATTAGTCCATCTATACTGACCTCCATCAGGTTGCAAACTGAATATATTTTTTTCTGCATCTACCTCTGAAAAAATATTGGGCTTCTAGCTGTGTGTGGGACTTGTTCTATTAATCCATCTATACAGACCTCCATCAGGTTGCAAACTGAATATATTTTTTTCTGCATCTACCTCTGAAAAAATATTGGGCTTCTAGCTGTGTGTGGGACTTGTTGTATTAGTCCATCTATACTGACCTCCATCAGGTTGCAAATTAAAAATAATTTTTATCTGCATCTACAGTACCTCTGAAAAAATATTTGGGCTTCTAGCTGTGTGAGGGACTTGTTCTATTAGTCCATCTATACTGACCTCCATCAGGTTGCAAATTGAATATAATTTTTATCTGCATCTAGCTCTGAAAAAATATTTGGCCTTCTAGCAGTGTGTGGGACTTTCTCTATTAGTCCATCTATACTGACCTCCATCAGGTTGCAAATTAAAAATAATTTTTATCTGCATCTAGCTCTGACAAAATATTTGGCCTTCTAGCAGTGTGTGGGACTTTCTCTATTAGTCCATCTATACTGACCTCCATCAGGTTGCAAATTAAAAATAATTTTTATCTGCATCTACCTCTGAAAAAATATTTGGGCTTCTAGCTGTGTGTGGGACTTGTTCTATTAATCCATCTATAC
Source organism: Phyllobates terribilis (assembly GCF_046119375.1). Taxonomy (NCBI): domain Eukaryota; kingdom Metazoa; phylum Chordata; class Amphibia; order Anura; family Dendrobatidae; genus Phyllobates; species Phyllobates terribilis. The sequence goes on along the minus strand of NW_027362764.1, from coordinate 492,873,070 downwards.
AGACCTCCATCAGGTTGCAAACTGAATATAATTTTTTTCTGCATCTAGCTCTGAAAAAATATTTAGCCTTCTAGCTGTGTGTGGGACTTGTTCTATTAGTCCATCTATACTGACCTCCATCAGGTTGCAAATTCAAAATAATTTTTTGTCTGCATCTACCTCTGAAAAAATATTGGGCTTCTAGCTGTGTGTGGGACTTGTTGTATTAGTCCATCTATACTGATCTCCATCAGGTTGCAAATTAAAAATAATTTTTATCTGCATCTACAGTACCTCTGAAAAAATATTTGGGCTTCTAGCTGTGTGTGGGACTTGTTCTATTAGTCCATCTATACTGACCTCCATCAGGTTGCAAATTGAATGTAATTTTTATCTGCATCTAGCTCTGAAAAAATATTTGGCCTTCTAGCAGTGTGGGGGACTTTCTCTATTAGTCCATCTATACTGACCTCCATCAGGTTGCAAACTGAATATATTTTTTTTCTGCATCTACCTCTGAAAAAATATTGGGCTTCTAGCTGTGTGTGGGACTTTCTCTATTAGTCCATCTATACTGACCTCCATCAGGTTGCAAATTAAAAATAATTTTTATCTGCATCTACCTCTGAAAAAATATTTGGGCTTCTAGCTGTGTGTGGGACTTGTTCTGTTAATCCATCTATACAGACCTCCATCAGGTTGCAAACTGAATATAATTTTTTTCTGCATCTAGCTCTGAAAAAATATTTGGCCTTCTAGCAGTGTGTGGGACTTGTTCTATTAGTCCACCTATACTGACCTCCATCAGGTTGCAAATTCAAAATAATTTTTTGTCTGCATCTAGCTCTGAAAAAATATTTGGCCTTCTAGCAGTGTGTGGGACTTGTTGTATTAGTCCATCTATACTGACCTCCATCAGGTTGCAAATTAAAAATAATTTTTATCTGCATCTACAGTACCTCTGAAAAAATATTTGGGCTTCTAGCTGTGTGTGGGACTTGTTCTATTAGTCCATCTATACTGACCTCCGTCAGGTTGCAAATTGAATGTAATTTTTATCTGCATCTAGCTCTGAAAAAATATTTGGCCTTCTAGCAGTGTGGGGGACTTTCTCTATTAGTCCATCTATACTGACCTCCATCAGGTTGCAAACTGAATATATTTTTTTTCTGCATCTACCTCTGAAAAAATATTGGGCTTCTAGCTGTGTGTGGGACTTTCTCTATTAGTCCATCTATACTGACCTCCATCAGGTTGCAAATTAAAAATAATTTTTATCTGCATCTACCTCTGAAAAAATATTTGGGCTTCTAGCTGTGTGTGGGACTTGTTCTATTAATCCATCTATACAGACCTCCATCAGGTTGCAAACTGAATATAATTTTTTTCTGCATCTAGCTCTGAAAAAATATTTGGCCTTCTAGCAGTGTGTGGGACTTGTTCTATTAGTCCACCTATACTGACCTCCATCAGGTTGCAAATTCAAAATAATTTTTTGTCTGCATCTAGCTCTGAAAAAATATTTGGCCTTCTAGCAGTGTGTGGGACTTTCTCTATTAGTCCATCTATACTGACCTCCATCAGGTTGCAAACTGAATATATTTTTTTTCTGCATCTACCTCTGAAAAAATATTGGGCTTGTAGCTGTGTGTGGGACTTGTTCTATTAATCCATCTATACAGACCTCCATCAGGTTGCAAACTGAATAAAAATTTTTTCTGCATCTACCTCTGAAAAAATATTTGGGCTTCTAGCTGTGTGTGGGATTTGTTCTATTAGTCCATCTATACTGACCTCCATCAGGTTGCAAATTGAATATAATTTTTTTCTGCATCTAACCCAGCCAATAGTTTTGGCCTAATAGCACAGTTTGGCCACTCAGCTCTGCTCGGTTCCCATCCATTGTTTTTTTGTGCAAACAACTCCAGAGTTGTGAATTAGTTAACCACCAAAATGAGTGGAAAAAGGCCTGCTGCTGGTGGAAAGGGGAATAGGCGTGCTGGGAAGGGGAAAAAAGGTTGTGTCCGTGGGGTAGGTGTTAAAGCAACAGTAACATCTGCAGAAGAAAGACCATCTTCCAGCCAAACTAAAATGTCTACTTCTTTTAGCGGACAATGTGATAAGATCCCTTTCTTACGGCCACGCCAATCGCTACAAATTCCAGATGAGGCACAAAAACAGCAGGTGCTTCAACGGATATCAAGTGCTCCTTTAAGTGGGCTCTCCTCCACATCAACTTCAACATCACAAATACTCCAGTCCTCAAAGGTGTCACCCCAATCGCACTTGCTTCCTCACAGCTCCCAAATCTCCAGCTGCCCGTCTGAGTATGAGGTAGAACAGATGGTTGAGTCTGCAGAGCTGTTTACTCATACTATAGCCTGGGAATCAGAGGTCGACTCCAGCGCTTCTGTGAATCCAGACGAGGAAATGATCTGCACTGATGCCCAGAATCTTTATGAGTCGGATCCAGGACCAGACGCAGAAGGTTCTGACCATAATGTAGACCCTCATTCCCAAACTGTAGCTCCTGTTGGTGGAGACAATGAGTAAGACGATGATAAGACTCAAATACCTGATTGGAGCGACAACTTTAGTTTTTTGTCATCATTTTCTTTGGAGGTGGTAACACCAGCTGGTGTTGAGCGCTGTCCGACATCGATAGCACCACCTTTGGATCAAGGCAACCTAACATGTCCGCCTGCATCTTCCTCACAGACCGGCAGTTTGCCGGGGACACCCTTATCAACCCCGTCTAAGCACAATAGCCAGCCCTCGGTCCCTCAGATGTGGACAAGTAAAAGACCATTTCCTCCTAGCCATGAGAAAGCTAAGAGGTTGAATTTCACCATCTGCAAGCTCTTGGCTACAGAAATGCTGCCTTTCCGCCTGGTGGACACAGAGGATTTTCGAGACCTTATGTCCGTCGCAGTGCCCCAGTACCAGATGCCCAGTCGGCACTACTTCTCAAAGAAAGGTGTGCCTGCGCTCCACCAGCATGTCGCACACAGCATCACCGCTTCTTTTAGAAACTCTGTGTGTGACAGGGTGCATTTCACCACAGACACTTGGACGAGTAGGCATGGACAGGGACGTTACATGTCGCTGACTGGGCACTGGGTAACTATGGTGACAGCAGGACAAGGGGCTGCTGTCCAAGGCTTGCCGTCCCCACGAGTTGTGCGCCAATCCTCTTTATGTCAAAGTTCCTCCACTGCTTCTGCCTCCTCAACCTCCTCTCGGTCTTCCACCTGCACCCAAAGCCTGTCTGGTCATGCCACAAGCTTTCTAACTGCGCAGAAGGGATCCTGCACACCTCCTTACTATGCTGGCAGTAGGGCTCAACGTCATCAGGCGGTTTTTACATTGAAATGTCTGGGAAATGTGAGTCACACAGCTGAGGAGTTGTGGTCAGCTCTGGAGAACCAATTTCATGAATGGTTGTCTCCACTGGACCTGAAACCAGGGAAGGCCGTGTGCGACAATGCTGCAAACCTGGGTGCGGCCCTTCGCCGGGGCAATGTCACACACGTACCTTGTATGGCTCACGTGTTGAACCTGGTTGTCCAGCAATTTTTAGCCCACTATCCCAGACTAGATGGCCTTCTGCAGAGGGCACGGTCGCTGTGTGCTCACTTCCGCCGTTCGCATCCCGCAGCTCAGCGACTTACATCTCTACAGAAGTCGTTGGGCCTGCCACTTCACCGGCTAAAATGCGATGTGCCTACCCGGTGGAATTCAACTCTGCACATGTTGCAGCGACTGTGGCAGCACCGACAAGCCCTGGTGCAATACGTTCTGACGTATAGCCTGGGCCAACGAGATCCAGAGGTTGGGCAAATCACGCTGGAGGAGTGGTCTCAGATCAGGGACCTATGCACCCTTCTGCACAGTTTTGAAATGGCGACGAAGATGTTTAGTGCGGACGATGCCATTATCAGCATGACTATTCCGGTGATTTACATGCTGGAGCACATGTTAAACAGAATTCGGAGTCAGGTGGTGGCACAAGAGGAGGTGGAGGAAGTAGAGGAGGAGGAGTTGTATGCGGAAGGGCTAACATCTGCAAGGTCCAGACGGTCGGCAGCACCAAGGCGGCAGGCATGTGAGGGTGGGGGAGATGGTTTTACCAGGGCGCATGGTAGCAGCCAAACTAGTGAGGAAGGTGCAGGAGCCCAGGAAGAAGTGGAGGATGAACTGATGGAAGACTCATCAGATGAGGGAGACCTTGATCACATTTCTGTTGTGCGAGGTTGGGGGGAGAGGACAGAGGAAGGAAGCATGATTGTTACCTCGCCACCAACACAACAAGGACTTGGTGCTCCTGGATGCGCAACACACATGAGTGCCTTCTTGCTGCACTACCTGCAACATGACCCTCGAATTGTGAGAATTAGAAATAATCCTGACTACTGGGTTGCCACACTGTTAGATCCCCGGTACAAAAGTAAATTTGCAGAAATTATTCCTGCCATAGAAAGGGATGCACGCATGCAGGAGTATCAGCAGAGACTGTTGCAGAATCTTACATGTGCTTTTCCACGAAATACCAGTGGTGCACGTAGTGAATCTCACAGTTCCAACTTGCCAACCGTGGGACCGTCAAGTGTTCAGCACTCAAACCGTAACAGAACCACAGTATCTGCTGGTAACATCAAGTTTGCGGAATCATTTCACCACTTTTTTAGCCCATCCTTTGCAAGGCCACAGGAGACAAGAAGTCTGACACATAGTCAACGCCTAGAGACGATGGTACAGGAGTATCTCCAAGTAAACATTGAAGCCATGACTGTGTCACTGGACCCTTGCTCTTTTTGGGCTTCCAATCTGGATAAATGGCCGGAGCTAGCCACTTACGCCTTGGAGATCTTGTAATGCCCCGCAGCCAGCGTTCTGTCTGAACGTGTGTTCAGCGCTGCTGGTGGTGTGCTGACAGATAAGCGCACGCGGCTCTCCACTGATAATGTAGACAGACTCAGGTTCATAAAGATGAACAAATCATGGATCCGAAATGACTTTTCTACCCCTGTGTCATCCTGGGGAGAGTAAAAGCTTGATGATTGGTTAAAATCACCCTACCAACCGTTTTAAGCTTTCAAATTACTAATCATGTTTATCTGTATCTTGGCTGGAAAACAATTTGGGCTTTGTAGCAGTGTGCAGCACTGATTCTATTAGGCCATCTATAATAAGCTCCACCAGATTTAAAATTACTAATCATGTTTATCTGTATCTTGACTGGAAAATAATTTGGGCTTTGTAGCAGTGTGCAGCACTGATCCTATTAGGCCATCTATACTAAAGCTTCACCAGATTTAAAATTAATAATAATTTTTAGCTGCATCTAGCCCGGAAAATAATTTTGGGGCTCCGAGATGCGCAAGACACATAAGTGCCTTCTTGCTGCACTACCTGCAGCATGACCCTCATATTGTCAGAATTCGAAGTAATCATGACTACTGGGTTGCCACACTCTTAGATCCACCAAACTTTTCGATCAACCTTTTCATTTTAATAAAGACCAAAAAATGGTCATTTTTGAAATTATAAGCATTAGCAGGTTGTTAGAAACTGAAATCAAACAGTTTTCAACTCAAAACTTTATTCTAGGTGATGTTACATTTTCACATTGGACCCCTTGTTCGAAAGGAGCTTCTGAACTCTCTCGTCCATTGAATTTGTCAGGTTTTGGATGGTTTCTGCTTCAATTGTTTTGCATGAGGATAGAATACCCTCCCAGAGCTGTTGCTTAGATGTGAACTGCCTCCCGCCATCATAGACACTCCTTTTAATGATGCTCCAAAGGTTCTGAATGGGGTAGAGGTCAGGGGAGCATGGGGGTCACACCATAAGTTTGTCCCCTTTTATGCCCATATCAGCCAGAGATGCAGATGTTTTATGTGCAGCATGAGATGGTGCATTATCATGCAAAAAAATGATCTTGCTGTGAAATACACGGTTCTTCTTCTTGAACCATGGCAGGAAGTGCTGTTTGAGAAAATCCACATACATTATGGAGTTCATCTTTAGCGTCTTCAGGGATCCTAAAGGGGCCGACAATCTCTCTCCCCATGATTCCAGCCCAAAACATTACTCCACCTCCTCCTTGTTGGCGCTGTAGCCGTGTTTGCGTGGGGTGTCCATCAACCAGCCATCCTCCACTCCATCCATCTGGACCATCGAGCGCTGCACGGCACTCATCCGTGAACAAAACAGTTTTGAAATCAGTCTTCATGTAATGTTTGGCCCACTGGAGCCGTTTCTGCTTGTGTGAAGTGGATAGAGGAGGTCGACAGGATGGCGCATGCACAGCTGCAAACCTCTGAAGGACCCTGCATCTTGTTGTTCGGGGGACGTTGGAGGCACCAGCAGCTTCAAAAACTTGTCTGCTGCTATGACAAGGCTTTTTTGCCGCTGCTCTTTCAATCTGACGTAATTGCCTGTAGGAAAGAGTCCTCAATTTGCCCTTATCAGCACGCACACGTGTGTACTGTGAATCAGCTACATACTTCTTGATTGCCAAGACACTTCATCCTGATCATCGCACAATGTTGATTGTAGTCATGCCTTGACCTAAACACTCCACAATTTGTTGCTTCTCAGCAGCCGACACTTCCTTTTTCTTTCCCATTTTGGCAGAAAATGTAGGCTGCTTAATAATGTGAGACAGCCTTCTTAAGTAGTCTTGCCTTTCATTGGACACACCTGCCAAACTAATTAGCACAGGTGTCTGCAATTGCTTACAGTGATATAAAGAGCCCTGACACACATCACCATCAATGAGTTTAACTGACAAACAAACAAATTCTTCCCTTATCACTCCTAAACACTTTTTGCATAATAATTTGGAACACAGTGTACATGTGCTTTTCCACAAAAAACCAGTGGTTCACGTAGTGAATCTTACAGTTCTAACTTGCCAACCGTGGTCTGTATGGAGTTGTTCAATAAAGGGCCCAAAATTAAGATAACATAGATGGGAGAGGTCTCTATGAATAGGAATTCCTAAGTATTTGATACCCTGTGAGGGCCAGGCAAAGGGAAAGTTGGACTGGATGGAATCCTATATGGATTTGGGGAGGGAGACATCGAGGGCCTCAGACTTCGCTGCATTGATTTTAAAATTTGACCATGTAACAAAGTGATCTATTTCAGCCATAACAGCATGGATGGATATATGTGATTGAGTGATATATACTAGGACATCATCAGCAAATAGAGAGCACTTGTACTCGGTGCCTCCCACCTCAATCCACCTAATATTGGGGTTATGGCGAATTGATGAGAGCAGGTGCTCCGTCACTAGGATGTATAAGAGAGGGGACAGAGAACATCCCTGCCTTGTCCCATTGGTGATTGTGAAAGGTGATGAAAATGTTCTGACGCGCCCCCTGGGCCTTGGGACACCCGGAGACGGACCCTTTTTGGTGGATGCTGGTGGTTGTAGTCTCCGTGGCGGCGACCCGGTTCCGTGGCTCAGGGCGGTCAAACCAGTGGCGGAACTATTTATGTGGTTTTGATGTTTAAATGTCCGACTACGCCACCCGTGGATTGCGGTCAGAGTGAACCGCCGCTCCAGGGCAGACCGCTGAGGCTGGTGTTGTGGGTGCAGCAGAGCGTAGCATAACTCCCCACGGGAGGAGTATAGCCTCAGGGCAGTGTATGCGGAGGATGGGGGTGATGGTGCAGGGCAGCAGCAGTAACGACACGGAGTCAGTGATGCAGTCCAGGGCCTTTACTCACAGTTCTTATTATCCAGACCACGTCTGCAGGTAACGGCTGCCCACGTCGTACTGTGCTCACCAGGTGAGGGGCTCAGACAACTCCCAGATAACTTTGGAGCGCTTCACAGGACCCCCTTTGTGTGTCCTTTGTCTGGCCTTTCTTACCAACCCTTCTGTCCGGCTGCCTCGGGCCTCCTCTTGGTAAACTTGGCGCCAGTTTCCCTGACCCTATGTGGTGCCTTCCTAGCGGGTGTAGCGAGGGGCTGCGCCACATAAAATGTCACAGCCTCCTGTTTCTAGCTGAGGGTCGTTTCCTGCCTCCACTAGTTTCGGGGACCGGTCTCCCCCTTTGGCCTGACCCCTCCACGCAGGTGGATTCGGGCGTGCGGTGGCGACTCGCCCGTCCGCACCCCTGGGATCCCTTCGTTCCTCGTTCCTGGAGCCTTCTCCGCTCCTCTTCCTTCCTTCTCCCTCTTCCAGGCCTGGGCCTCTGTTACTAGGCCCGCCTCCGGAGCAGAGCTCATGCAGAGCCCCTGCTCCCTGCCACTTCTGCTCAGACTTCTCTGCACTGAACTAAGATGGTGCCCACCTTTTATACTCCCTTCTCAATGCACCCAGGAACTGCTTCCTCCCTGCTCCTGCACTACAGGGTTCCCCTTCCTCAGTGTTCCCTCCCCCCACTCCAGCCAGGAACAGGGACTGTCGTGCCCATCTCAGGGGCATATTGGTCGCCCTGCCCCACGGCAATGTGGTGTAATGCATGCAGGTGTCGGGTCCTGATCCACACTACATCCTTACCTGAGAGTGAGATATCACACCTCTGGGTGAGGTGCAATACCTCTGTAGCAACCGAGCCCTCAGGGTGCTACAGTTCCATTTATCTTCAGCCTAGGTGACGTATTGCGATACAGGGCCGTGATTTTGGCTATAAAAGGGTCCCCTAGACCCCTACCCCAAGCTTTTTAAGAGAATCATATATGGCGTGCCAGGAGACTCTATGGAATGCTTTCTCAGCATCCAACGAGAGTATCTAATTACAAATTTTTAACTGCATCTAGCCCAGGAAATACTTTGTGCCTAGTAGCAGTGTCTGCTAGTCAGCGGATTATCCCGGCTGTTAAGCAAGCTACACCACCTGTAGTTTGGACACTTAATTTTTTCAAAGGAAATGCTTCGGGACCACGGGATACTCAGTGAAGAGCATCAGGAGGCACCCCAAGGCATAGGGGCTGGGACTGGCAGTAGGATGCCTTGCGGTGGACAGCCGAGCTCGATCCTTATAAAAGCTTTTTAACTGCAGCAGCTTTAGTGGACGCTACTGGAGCTGGAATTACGCGGCTGCTGGCATGAGACTTGCCCTCCAATAGATCCTTGTAAATGGATTTAAAGTGTATTCATTCAAATTAGAGAGACAATTTAAATTAAAAAGCTTAGAGCTGCCTCCACCACAGGGGGGCTCGCTCGACCCACCAGCGGACAGGCACCAGTATTGGGAGAGGGGGGCTGGCCGTCAGGGTTCACCGCGGCTCTGGCACAAACCCAGCGACACGGAGGTGGCACGGGCAGGAGCGGACTGAACGTGTCGGCTTCTCACTTTTTGGATTTTAGAAGGGCATGACATGCCTATATCTGTGTCTCCTCCTCCTTTTACTCCTCCACCTCTTTTCTTTTCGCATGACTATATGTACTTGTCACTTTTCCATGTGTTAGTTGTGTCTTCTGAGCAGTTTGTCAGCTTTTGGACACCTTTGAAGGTGTTTTCTATGTGTTTCTATGTGTTTTTGTTTGCCTGCCATTGGTTTTAACGGTGTTCGAACGTGTACGACGAACAGTTCGACGAACAGTTCGGCGAACACACAGGTGTTCGACGAACCGAACCGAACTCGAACACTATGGGGGTGGCTCAACACTAGTTGGCAGGTCATCCAGGAGTTTCGGAGATTAAGAGACTTATCAGTCGCCGTTTTTGGTGGCCTGGATGGCAGAAGGAGGTCATCAAGTGGGTGCGTCAGTGTACTGTGTGTGCTGGGTCAAAGGCTTTACATACTCCTGCTGCTGGGTTGCTTTGCCCTCTGGAGGTTCCTAGTGCGCCTTGGACGCATCTCACTATGGATTTTATTACTGTTCTTCCTGTGTCCGAGGGTTTTACTGTCATCTGGGTGGTCGTGGACCGTTTTAGTAAGATGTGTCATTTGGTTCCATTCTTTAAGTTGCCCTGCGCCAAGACATTCGCTAAGGCGTTTGTTAAGGAGATTGTCAAGCTCCATGGCGTTCCCACGGATATTGTTTCTGATAGAGGACCTCAGTTTGTGACTCGCTTTTGGCGTGCTTTTTGTGACAGGTTGGGAGTCCATTTGTCATTTTCATCTGGTTATCATCCTGAGTTGAATGTACAGACTGAAAGAAAGAACCAGGATGTTGAACAGTTTTTGCGTTGTTTTGTGGTGGACAATCAAGAGGTGTGGTCTGAGTTTCTGCCTCTCGCAGAATTTGCTCTTAACAATCATACTTCCTCCTCTGCTGGGTGTTCTCCCTTTTTTTGTTGTACTGGGAGACATCCGTCTTTTGGTTCGTTCTCCAAATTGGGGTCGGCGGTGCCGGAGGAGGAGAATTTTTCCAGTGATTTGGAGAGAGTTTGGACTAATGTACGTTGTGACCTGCAAGAGGCTAACAAGAAGTCCAAGAAGTATTTTGACAGGAAACGTAAAGAGGTTTTGTTTACTGTGGGTGACATGGTTTGGTTGTCCTCGAAGAACCTGCGGTTGAGGATTCCCTCTAAAAAACTGGGTCCTAAGTTTGTGGGTCCATTTAAAGTGCTTCAGGTTGTTAACCCATCTGCTGTTATGTTGGATGTCCCTACTTCCTGGAAGATTAATCCTGTGTTTCATGTTTCCTTGTTGAAAAAGGCTGACGTATCTGATAGGGACACCACTGTCACAGTTCCTCCTGTGGTAGAAGACGGCGAATATGAAATTTCTCGTATCTTGAATTCTAGAAGGCATAGAGGGAGATTACAGTATCTTGTCTCCTGGAAGGGTTTCGGTCCCGAAGACAACTCCTGGGTAAGGACGAAAGATGTCTCTGCTCCTAGGCTTGTTAAAGCTTTCCACAGGAGGTTTCCGGATAGGCCTGGCCCTGGAGGATCTGGAGGATCCTCATAAAGAGGGGGTACTGTTAGAACCCTCCTGTTTGTTTTTGCTATCTTGTGTTTGCGGTCACGTGACCATCTGCCTTTATATTCCAGCTCCGTCCTTCTGGCTGTGCTTGACTTCAGTGTTTTACTGTCTCTCTAGCCTGGTGCTTCTGTGCCTTTCTCTGTCAAGTTCGCTTGGTCCTCTGGGACCTCTAGTGTCAGTTTGTCTTTTTGTGTTCTGCAACAACTTCTGTTTAGGAGGTGTCCCATTTTTGTTCCAGTCCTTAGTTCTTTTAGGGACCCCTCCCTTAATTCTATAGGTCTTCGTTCAGACTAGCCGAGGACTAAGGCGGGTCTGTTCACTAGGAACAGGCAGCCCGCTACATCGTAGGGATTCAGCTTAGTCTTACAGTAGGGACAGCTTTCCCCTATCTTTCCTTAGTGCATGTTGCAGATCATAACAGTCGGCTCTCCTGTGTGGTGTAGTATATAGAGGTTGTGTCCCGTGTGGTGTAGTATATAGAGAATCTGTCAACTCTCCTGTGTGGTGTAGTATATAAAGGATCTGTCAGCTGTCTTGTGTGGTGTAGAATATAGAGGATCTTTCAGCTCTCCTGTGTGTCAGTAGCGCAGCTACCGGGGGGACAAAGGGGCCGGTGGCCCCGGGCCCAGAGCTCTGAGGGGGCCCACCCGGAGCTACGCTAGTGTAACTGTATCCGGCGTGCACAGCACACCGATACAGTTACATTCTGGGCAGAGCAGGGAGACCATGTCCCTGCACTACCCAGCGGCCACTATGAGGCCCTTGAGCAGCAGGGGGGGCCCCCGGTGCCAGCATCGGGCCCCGTCCGTCCGTCACCGCATGTTCACTGATAAGAGAGGGAGAGCGACGCTCCCTCTTCCATCAGTCCCCCCTCTGCGTCTGACGTCAGTGACATCATCACTTGGCATGCGGCCCACTGAGCATTGTGCTTATTCATTTTTTGCCGGGGGGGGGGTGACATTATACTACATACTCTGCCTATGGGGGAGGGAACATTACTCTACAGACTCTGCCTATGGGGGGGACATTATACTACAGACCCTGTCTATGAGGAGGGGGGAGCATTATACTACAAATTCTGACTATGGGGGTGTGGCACCCCAGGGGTCTGGTCTCCACAATAATAGCAATATTATGTCTGAGAGCAGGTGGGAGGTCTCTTGGTCAGGGATCTTATGCATGCCACACCTCCTGCCCAGTCCTGGGAGGGGAAGAACTTCCCCTATATAAACCTGGGGCTGAGGCAGGGTTAGGGGAGAGAGAACAAGAGTAGAGAAGAGAAGCAGCATAGGAAGAAACAACAGGAGCTCTGTGGGAGCAGTGCTACAAGGAGTCAGGGGCTGGCAGCTGCAGAGCTCGCCCTGACTGAGAAGTTATCACCGGACCCGGAGTCCGAGGCTGTGGGGACTAATCCTTACCCAGCAGCAGAAACCGACCGGCAGGGGATTGCAGGTCCTCTGGCCCAGAAACCCGAAGGCACGGTCACACGCGTGGGACCAGCACCGCCATCGTGGAGCGGAAGCCATTAGAAGGCCCCGAGTCACCGGCCATACGGGTGAGCACCACACGGTACACTCAGGGACGTGGGCTACTTTTACCCGCCTCTAGCAAGGTAGCCAGAAGAGTACAGTTAGCTGGGAAGGCCTACAACTCCGCCTGGCCAGGGGAGATCCCATCTGCTCAAGGACTGACCAGGCCCCGATCGCTAGCAAGTACTCCGGGAGGGTCTATCTTTGTCACCAGTAAAGACCCTGAACTACACGCATCGTCTCTGAGTGGTTCCTGCTACCCCCATCATCCACGTCGGCTGCCCTGAGGCCATACCCCTCCCGTTGGGGGTTATACCATCCCCGCTGCACCATCCTTCCACCGGCCTCAGCGGTCTGCCCTGCAGCGGCAGCTCCAAAGCTGCATTCAATGGGTGGCGTAGTCATCCAACATCTACTGCTAATAGACTCGCCACTTAGTTTGACTCCCTGGGCATGGACCGGGTCACCGCCACGAGACTACTACCCCCATCTGATCCGGCTCCGGGTAAGCCCCCGTGCGCGCGATGCCGCACGACACAGAAGGCCCAGGGGCGCGTCAACTTTTGGCGTAGTCGGCAGGATCTCGTGCCCGCAACCACCGGGTACTGCGTGCCTGAAAAAGACTGTTCAAACTTACCAGTGGTGAAGTTTCCCGCCATCCGGCGCCATCTTTTGCCTTCTTCCCGCCATCCGCGAAGTTTTCCCGCCATCCGGCGCCATCTTCTGCCTTCTTCCCGCCATCCGTGGAGTTTTCCCGCCATCTTGAAGACGCCGCGCGGGAAGAAGAGGGGCGTGGACTCCGAAGGCGCGCGAGAACTGAAGCCCCGCCTCACGTCCGGACGTTGCGTAAGGTCCTGGAAGGAGCCCAGCACACGCCGACGTCAAAGGAGCGCGACGGAAGGTCCTCGACCCTGACGATCCACTGCGGAGCCGCGGCCTACGGAAGAGGATCATCGCAAGGTAGGCCACGGTCCACTAGGGGGGAGGAAGATGTCGGATACGGAGGAGAGCTTCACTGCCTCAACCCCCGCCAGCGCCAGCGCTGCTGCAGTCATGCCTTTCACCATGCCCTATATCCCGGGAGCAGCCTGGCTACCCCAATACTCAGGGGAGTCACATACCCTGAATGACTTTAGAGAAAAGCTGGATAGCCTCTTCCAGGTGTACCCCCTCACAGAAGAGCAAAAAGTGAGCATCCTGGTGGCCCAACTAACCGGGGCAGCCCAAAGGGAGGTAAAGTCCTGGCCACCTGGGAGGAGGACTGTCGCAGGGATACTAACCCGGCTGAAGGACACCTTTGATACCCGCACCTCAGCCGAGATTAAGCTTAGATTCTATGGGTGCAAGCAGCGAGCACATGAGAGTATAAGGGACTATGCACTAAACCTACAAGAGGCCCTGAGAGCCATTAAGCAGACCGACCCTGACGGCGTGGGAAACGAGGACAGGCTGTTGACCGAACAATTTATAGAGGGACTATATTGCAATGCCCACCGAACCCAGTTGCGGGCAATGGCCTTACAGGATCCTCATCTGGACTTTGCACAGTTCAAGGACAGAGCCATCCGGGTGCTCCGAGAACCGGCACCGGGTGGCGTTGTGACCCACAGGCGCCCTACTACCGCTTACCACCAGGAGGCGGCGCCCTTGTCGGCAGGGCCTGTGGGGGCTGATGCGCAGGCTTTGAACAATGACCCGGCTTCAGACCTGCACCATCAGGTCCAAGAGCTAGCTAAAAGCGTTGCTGCGCTAACCCGAACTGTGCAGTCGTTACAGGTTTCCACTCCAGGGAAGATCCAGCTGGCATCCGGACCGGAGGACATCCCGTGGCGTCGACCAAGGAGGACCCCACCGGCCAGAGGAAGACCCAGCGACCGATACAACGAGGACGGACAACCCATCTGCCGCCGCTGCAATCAACCCGGACATATGGCAAGGTACTGTCATTTAAACTGGCACAACCTGGGGTAGAGGGCCAACCCCCAGGAAAAAGATCACCAGGCCCATCGAACTGGCGCGACAAATATGTGGGAGGACGTCCAGTCTTGCCTGTGGTACTGGATGGCATTCCTATGAGTGCCCTACTTGACACCGGGTCACAGGTCACCACCATCCCGTACGTGCTCTTCAAGCAGTACTGGAATGACTCGGATATAACCCGCTACCCTGACGACGACTTGAGTATCATCGCCAGCAATGGTCAACCCGTGCCGCAGATCGGATTTAAAGAGATGACCATTAAAATCTGTAGAGTCGAACTGGCAGCACAGGGACTGATCATTGTAGACATTGACAAGCGTGAGAGTCACCCAAAGATAACTCTAGGAACTAATGTGATTGAAAATTGTCTTGCAGAGGTGATTTTCATTTTACAGCAGGCTGCCAAGAACGCCAGCTCCGGCCAGCAGCGAGTGCTCCAGAAAGAGATCCGGGCACTGATGCGACGGCAACAGGTGGAACTCTCCGGCGGTGAGATTGGTAGCGTAAGAATGTGTGACCCTTTCCCTATTGCCATGCCCCCGAAAAGTGAAATGATGATTTGGTGCCGGGCAGCTATTGGTCTGAGAGGTAGAGATTACCAAGCAATGGTAGAACCAGCCTATTCAGACAGTAGGCCCACCATTTTGACAGCCCGGGGGGTGGTTGATGTACGCCATGGGAGGGTGCCCGTTCGCATAATAAATATCGGGAAGAGGGAAGTGTACCTACCCCGGTATGCCACGCTAGCCAAATTATTCACCATCAACCAAAATTCTATACAGTCTGTGGAACCCTTGCCTCCATCTCACCCGGAGGAAGGTAACGGCTCTAAGAAAATAATGGAGGATTGGTGTCAGCAACTACATTTGGGTACTGACTTCACTCCCTCCCATCAGAAACAGGGAGTCTATCGGGTGGTTCAAGAGTACGAGAGAGTGTTTAGTAAACACCCGTTAGACTTCGGGCGAGTCAAGGGGGTGGAACACCACATCCCCAAGGGAGACCATCCTCCCATAAAAGAGAGGTATCGACACGTACCCCCTGCACACTACCAACACGCCAAGGGGATGCTTAGAGACATGAAGGAGGCTGGGGTAATCAAGGATAGCTGTAGCCCCTGGGCAGCCCCACTAGTCTTAGTCAAAAAGAAAGACAAGACCATGAGAATGTGTGTAGATTACCGGAAAATCAACCGAATCACATACAAGGATGCGTACCCCTTACCAAGGATAGAGGAGTCTTTGCCTGCTTTAAAATCTGCTAACTTCTTCTCTACCTTGGATCTCACTAGCGGGTACTGGCAGGTTCCTGTAGCAGAGGCGGACCGGGAGAAGACCGCATTCACCACCCCGATGGGACTTAGCGAGTTTACTTGTATGCCGTTCGGACTCTGCAATGCACCAGGAACCTTCCAACGATTAATGGAGTGCTGTCTGGGACACAGAAACTTCGAGACGGTCCTGCTGTACCTGGACGATGTCATCGTATATTCCAAGACTTATGAGGACCACCTGAAACACCTGGCGGAAGTGTTCGAAGCCCTGGCAAGTTATGGCCTGAAGGTGAAACCCTCTAAGTGTCACCTCCTGAAGCCAAAGGTGCAGTACCTGGGACACGTGGTGAGTGCTGACGGAGTGGCTCCCAACCCTGATAAGATCACCGCAATTAAGGAATGGCCAAGCCCCTCCAGCGTAAAGGAAGTGAGGCAGTTCCTCGGGTTGGTAGGCTACTACCGAAGGTTTATTCCCGGTTTCACCAGAAAGGCAGCTCCTATGCAGGACCTCCTGATAGGCCAGTCCAGGAAGGCCAAGAACCAGAAGCCACCCTTCAGATGGGAGAAGCTGGAAGAAGAGTCCTTCCGCCAGCTGAAGATGGCCCTCACGGGGGATGAAATCCTGGCATACCCTGATTATAGCCAGCCCTTTATCCTCTACACCGACGCCAGTAACATCGGGCTAGGAGCCGTACTGTCCCAGATTCAGCAGGGGAAAGAACGGGTAATTGCTTACGCCAGCCGAAAACTGCGACCCACCGAAAGAAACCCTGAAAATTACAGCTCATTTAAGCTAGAGTTCCTGGCAGTGGTGTGGGCAGTCACCGAACGCTTTAAGCACTACCTCGCTTCTTCCCGGTTCACCGTGTACACCAGGGTTCCCCAACTCCAGTCCTCAAGGCCCACCAACAGGTCATGTTTTCAGGATTTCCTTAGTATTGCACAGGTGATGGAATTATTGCCTGTGCAGGTGATGCAATTATCACCTGTGTAATACTAAGGAAATCCTGAAAACATGACCTGTTGGTGGGCCTTGAGGACTGGAGTTGGGGAACCCTGGTGTACACGGATAACAACCCGTTGACACACCTGGACACAGCAAGACTCGGTGCCCTAGAGCAGAGAAGGATGGCCAGTTTGTCCAACTATGAGTTTACAATCAAATACCGGGCAGGACGCTCCAATACCAACGCGGACGCCCTGTCCAGGATGCCAAATCTACCGGACGTAGGGGAAGACTCAGAGGGACTGGAAGAAGTTGAACTCCCCGCATTCCACCGTCATGGGACTATCCAGTATTCCCACCGTGTAAGGAGTAAATCCGCTACGTTCAACCCTTTACCTCATTACAACTGGGCGGAGACGCAAGACAGTGACCCTGCCGTCCGACTGGTAAAGGAGATGCTGACTCGGCCAGATGCACGCCTTGACCCAGACGCTCCGGAGGAGGCCAAGCAACTGTGGGCTGAGAAGAGTCGACTGTTCCTTTACAAGGGGAAGTTGTGCCGCAGAATGGTTAACTCCCGGACGCATGAATTAATCTGGCAAGTAGTGGTGCCAAGAAGAGACGCAGCTATGGTGATGGAGGCATACCACGACGGAGCTGGGCACTTCGGATGGAAGAAGCTGGAGTTCCTGCTGCGCGGGCGGTTCCATTGGGTGGGCATGAGAGGAACCATCGAGAGGTGGTGCAGAGACTGTGGCCCGTGCAACCTAAGAAGGAAGGACCGTGCCAGCCAGAAGACTCCCCTGCAGTCCATCGTCACCCGGCAGCCGTTGGAACTGGTAGCCTTGGATCATGTAAAACTGACCCCAAGCAGAAGTGGCTACGTCTACGCACTAACCATCGTGGATCACTACTCCCGGTTCTTGGTTGTCGTCCCCGTCAAGGACTTAACAGCTCGAACAGCAGCTAGAGCCTTCCAGCAGCATTTCTGCCGTCCACACGGGTACCCGGACCAAGTGTTGACGGATCAGGGACCTGTCTTTGAAGAGGAGGTCTTCCAAGAATTCTGCACTCTGTATGGCTGCCGGAAGATAAGGACGACACCCTATCATCCGCAAACTAATGGACTTTGTGAGAAAATGAACCAGGTGGTGATAGATCTTCTAAAAACATTGCCCCTGGAAGAACGCAGTCTGTGGCCTGAGAAGCTGCCCGACCTGGTGGACCTATACAACCACATCCCTGTAGGTTCCACCAACTGTACCCCGGCTTACCTAATGAGGGCAAGACCTGGTAAGCTACCTGTTGACCTGGAGATGGGAGTCCTGACACCCGAGGACACTTCACCAGAAGCAGACTGGGACACAGAGAGGCAGCAGCAGTACCGGAAAGTACAGGAGAGCGTGGAGCGTAGTCTCTGTCAAGCTAGGGAAAGACAAGAGAAAACTTACAACCAGTATGCTCCCGCTGTTCCCCTGGTGCCCGGAGAGCAGGTCTTGAAGAGGAAAAGACGGCTCCATAAGTTGGACGACCAGTGGGAGAAGGACCCGTACACCGTACTGCCCTCAAGCCACGACAACCCGAAGGTCTGTACCATCAGCAAAGACGGAGGGGAAACCACAACCATTGTATCCCGGGATCACCTGAAGAAGTGTCCCGAACAGCTACGGAACCCTGAAGAGGAACAAGAAGACCCTCGACCCGTAGAGGAAGGGAAAGATATGGTTAGTACTGTGCTCGGAGACTTTCCTCGGTCCTGGACTCAAGTCAATGGTGCAGTTGTGGTACCCGTCCTCACGTTCCTCCAACCAGCATCCCAAGTACTTACAGAGCAACCGGTAGAGCTGGAAGAACAGCCGGTCCAGGAGGCAGAAGACTCCACACAAGCAGACCAGGAGGATCAACCCTCTGCTTATAGTGAGCCTGCCATACCCCTAGTGAGCCAAAGGGTCCGTAGACGGCTGCCCAGTTTACCCTTGACAGCTCCTATACCCTGTAGCTCAGGACCAGTCAACCAGCTTCGTAGGTCCACTAGGGTCACTAGAGGCCAGCTGCCCGTACGGTGGAGGATCTAAGTGTTTAAGTTATTTTATTAATGTTTATCTGTTATTGTTGCTTGTGTATAATTTTGTGTTTCTAGTTATTTACAGGAGTCTTTGGTGGATTTACCGGGAATCCTTTGTGTATAGTTGGAGCGTAACCCAGGACGGACTAAAGACTGTTAAGGACTCGGGGCAGGACAGACCCCTACCTGGTTACGTCTCCCTGTTTTGGTGAAATGGACACCTTTGTTTTCTTCAAAGACTGCACTCGGTTGCGGACACACCGTGACCATCTTTATGTGTTTCCTTATTGTATTTTATTGTTGTTGTTATACCCTGTTATGTTTTTGTAAAATATGTTTAGTCCCGGAGTACTAAATTTCACTAGGGGGGAATGTGGCACCCCAGGGGTCTGGTCTCCACAATAATAGCAATATTATGTCTGAGAGCAGGTGGGAGGTCTCTTGGTCAGGGATCTTATGCATGCCACACCTCCTGCCCAGTCCTGGGAGGGGAAGAACTTCCCCTATATAAACCTGGGGCTGAGGCAGGGTTAGGGGAGAGAGAACAAGAGTAGAGAAGAGAAGCAGCATAGGAAGAAACAACAGGAGCTCTGTGGGAGCAGTGCTACAAGGAGTCAGGGGCTGGCAGCTGCAGAGCTCGCCCTGACTGAGAAGTTATCACCGGACCCGGAGTCCGAGGCTGTGGGGACTAATCCTTACCCAGCAGCAGAAACCGACCGGCAGGGGATTGCAGGTCCTCTGGCCCAGAAACCCGAAGGCACGGTCACACGCGTGGGACCAGCACCGCCATCGTGGAGCGGAAGCCATTAGAAGGCCCCGAGTCACCGGCCATACGGGTGAGCACCACACGGTACACTCAGGGACGTGGGCTACTTTTACCCGCCTCTAGCAAGGTAGCCAGAAGAGTACAGTTAGCTGGGAAGGCCTACAACTCCGCCTGGCCAGGGGAGATCCCATCTGCTCAAGGATTGACCAGGCCCCGATCGCTAGCAAGTACTCCGGGAGGGTCTATCTTTGTCACCAGTAAAGACCCTGAACTACACGCATCGTCTCTGAGTGGTTCCTGCTACCCCCATCATCCACGTCGGCTGCCCTGAGGCCATACCCCTCCCGTTGGGGGTTATACCATCCCCGCTGCACCATCCTTCCACCGGCCTCAGCGGTCTGCCCTGCAGCGGCAGCTCCAAAGCTGCATTCAACGGGTGGCGTAGTCATCCAACATCTACTGCTAATAGACTCGCCACTTAGTTTGACTCCCTGGGCACGGACCGGGTCACCGCCACGAGACTACTACCCCCATCTGATCCGGCTCCGGGTAAGCCCCCGTGCGCGCGATGCCGCACGACACAGAAGGCCCAGGGGCGCGTCAGGGGGACATTATACTACAGACTCTGCCTATGAAGGGGGGTGCATTATACTACATACTCTGCCTATGGGGGGGGCATTATACTACAGACTTTGCCTATGGGGGGAGCATAATACTACAGACTCTGTCTATGGGAGGGCTATATACTACAGACCCTGCCTATGAGAGGGGGTGCATTATACTACATACTCTGCCTATGGGGCGGACATTATACTACAAACTCTGCCTATGGGGGGGAGCATTATACTATAGACTCTGCCTATGGGGGGGACATTGTACTACAGACTCTGCCTATGAGGGGGACAATGACATTATGCTACATACTCTGCCTATGAGGGGGGGAGCATTATACTACATACTCTGCCTATGGGGGAAACATTTATACTACATACTCTGCCTATGGGGGGGAAGCATTATACTACAGTCTCTGCCTATGGGGGGGAGCATTATACTACAGACTTTGCCTATGGGGGGCATTATACTATATATAGGCTATTTGTACAGTGTGGGGATTACAGTTAGGGTCATACAGTGTGGGAGATAATGTGGGGTCTTTCCACAGTGTGGGGGCCATCATACAGTGTGGAAGATAATGTGGGATCTTTGTATAGTGTGGGGCCATCATACAGTGTGGGAAATAATGTGGGGTCTTTGTACAGTGTGGGGGCCATCATACAGCGTTGGAGACTACTGAGGGGTCAGTATACTGCATGTAAGTGGGCATTATACTGTGTATAGGAGAGCATCATACTGTGTATAGGGGAGCTGTACATTGGGAAGACTCAGGACATTATTAACTTATCGTTATAGGGGAGCTAAGGTTATTGTGACTGTCAGAGGGGCACACAGAGGGCACTATTATTTTCTAGGGGGCAAAATTTTGGCAATGTTTTCTAGGGCACTTGCACACGGCATTATTATATTCTAGAAGTTTGTTTTACCATCTAGAGGGCACACAGCAGGTGCAGTAATAGGAACACACGTCAGCAGCGACTCAGCATTGAATTATCAGCAGGATGAGGAGTTTGTGCAGGTTGGGAATAGATGGGGACGGTATCTGAAATGTAAGGAGTCAAATGTGTCTTTGTTGTGATCTCTGCAGACCTGAAACTCTGAGTCCTGGATGGAGACGCTGTTGTGTCGATCTGGGCCAGGTGTAAAATACAGTAAAAGTGAACAATTTAATCACAAAGAACGTCAGCTGTAAGTTACTATATATAACTGTGCTGTGATCTCTTATATGTTCTGCAGGACTGGTATCTATCAATATGTCACCACATGGCGGTAATATCAGTGCTGGTCTTTGTATAGAGATTATTTTCAGTAACAGCGCGGTCATCTGCTGAGGTTCTCCTATATCCACTATCTGAGTGTGCCACCATAGGTGTAATCAGGGTTACCTGGTTAGGGGCTCACTCAGAAGTTTCACCCCCCCTGAACCAAAACCCTAGCTACGCCTCTCCTGTGTGGTGTAGTATATAGTGTATCTGTCGGCTCTCCTGTGTGGTGTAGTATATAGAGGATCTGTTGGCTCTCTTGTGTGGTGTAGTATATAGAGGATGTGTCAGCTCTCCTATGTGGTTTAGTATATAGAGGATCTGTCGGCTCTCCTGTGTGGTGTAGTATATAGAGGATCTGTCGGCTCTCCTGTGTGGTGTAGTATATAGAGGATCTGTCAGCTCTCCTGTGTGGTGTAGTATATAGAGGATCTGTCAGCTCTCCTGTGTGGTGTAGTATATAGAGGATGTGTCGGCTCTCCTGTGTGGTGTAGTATATAGAGGATGTGTCGGCTCTGCTGTGTGGTGTAGTATATAGAGGTTCTGTCAGCTCTCCTGTGTGGTGTAGTATATAGAGGATCTGTCAGCTCTCTTGTGTGGTGTAGTATATAGAGGATCTGTCAGCTCTCCTGTGTGGTGTAGTATATAGAGGATCTGTCAGCTCTCCTGTGTGGTGTAGTATATAGAGGATCTATCAGCTCTCCCGTGTGGTGTAGTATATAGAGGATCTGTCGGCTCTCCTGTGTGGTGTAGTATATAGAGGATCTATCAGCTCTCCTGTGTGGTGTAGTATATAGAGGATCTGTCGGCTCTCCTGTGTGGTGTAGTATATAGAGGATCTGTCAGCTCTCCTGTGTGGTGTAGTATATAGAGGTTCTGTCAGCTCTCTTGTGTGGTGTAGTATATAGAGTATCTGTCAGCTCTCCTGTGTGGTGTAGTATATAGAGGATCAGTCAGCTCTCTTGTGTGGTGTAGTATATAGAGGATCTGTCAGCTCTCCTGTGTGGTGTAGTATATAGAGGATCTGTCAGCTCTCCTGTGTGGTGTAGTATATAGAGGATCTATCAGCTCTCCCGTGTGGTGTAGTATATAGAGGATCTGTCGGCTCTCCTGTGTGGTGTAGTATATAGAGGATCTATCAGCTCTCCCGTGTGGTGTAGTGTATAGAGGATCTGTCAGCTCTCCTGTGTGGTGTAGTATATAGAGGATCTATCAGCTCTCCTGTGTGGTGTAGTATATAGAGGATCTGTCAGCTCTCTTGTGTGGTGTAGTATATAGAGGATCTGTCAGCTCTCCTGTGTGGTGTAGTATATAGAGGATTTGTCGGCTCTCTTGTGTGGTGTAGTATATAGAGGATGTGTCGGCTCTCCTGTGTGGTGTAGTATATAGAGGATCTGTCAGCTCTCCTGTGTGGTGTAGTATATAGAGGATCTGTCAGCTCTCCTGTGTGGTGTAGTATATAGAGGATTTGTCGGCTCTCCTGTGTGGTGTAGTATATAGAGGATCTGTCACCTCTCCTGTGTGGTGTAGTATATAGAGGATCTGTCGGCTCTCCTGTGTGGTGTAGTATATAGAGGATCTGTCAGCTCTCCTGTGTGGTGTAGTATATAGAGGATCTATCAGCTCTCTTGTGTGGTGTAGCATATAGAGGATCTATCAGCTCTCCCGTGTGGTGTAGTATATAGAGGATCTGTCGGCTCTCTTGTGTGGTGTAGTATATAGAGGATCTCTTCAGCTCTCCTGTGTGGTGTAGTATATAGAGGATTTGTCGGCTCTCTTGTGTGGTGTAGTATATAGAGGATGTGTCGGCTCTGCTGTGTGGTGTAGTATATAGAGGATCTGTCAGCTCTCCTGTGTGGTGTAGTATATAGAGGATCTGTCAGCTCTCCTGTGTGGTGTAGTATATAGAGGATCTGTCACCTCTCCTGTGTGGTGTAGTATATAGAGGATCTGTCGGCTCTCCTGTGTGGTGTAGTATATAGAGGATCTGTCACCCCTCCTGTGTGGTGTAGTATATAGAGGATCTGTCAGCTCTCCTGTGTAGTGTAGTATATAGAGGATCTGTCACCTCTCCTGTGTGGTGTAGTATATAGAGGATCTGTCGGCTCTCCTGTGTGGTGTAGTATATAGAGGATCTGTCACCCCTCCTGTGTGGTGTAGTATATAGAGGATCTGTCACCTCTCCTGTGTGGTGTAGTATATAGAGGATGTGTCGGCTCTGCTGTGTGGTGTAGTATATAGAGGATCTATCAGCTCTCTTGTGTGGTGTAGTATATAGAGGATCTGTCACCTCTCCTGTGTGGTGTAGTATATAGAGGATCTGTCACCTCTCCTGTGTGGTGTAGTATATAGAGGATCTGTCAGCTCTCCTGTGTGGTGTAGTATATAGAGGATCTGTCGGCTCTCCTGTGTGGTGTAGTATATAGAGGATCTGTCGGCTCTCCTGTGTGGTGTAGTATATAGAGGATCTGTCAGCTCTATTGCGTGGCGTAGTATATATACACGATCTGTCAGCTCTCTTGTGTGGTGTAGTATATAGAGGATCTGTCAGCTCTCTTGTGTGGTGTAGTATATAGGGGATCTGTCAGCTCTCCTGTGTGGTGTATTATATAGAGGATCTGTCAGGTCTCCTGTGTGGTGTAGTATATAGAGGATCTGTCATCTCTCCTGTATGGTGTAGTATATAGAGGATCTGTCAGCTCTCCTGTGTAGTGTAGTATATAGAGGATCTGTCAGCTCTCCTGTGTGGTGTAGTATATAGAGGATCTGTCAGCTCTCCTGTGTAGTGTAGTATATAGAGGATCTGTCAGCTCTCCTGTGTGGTGTAGTATATAGAGGATTTGTCAGCTCTCCTGTGTGGTGTAGTATATAGAGGATCGGTCGGCTCTCCTGTGTGGTGTAGTATATAGAGGATCTGTCAGCTCTCCTGTGTGGTATAGTATATAGAGGATCTGTCGGCTCTCCTGTGTGGTGTAGTATATAGAGGATCTGTCAGCTCTATTGCGTGGTGTAGTATATATACAGGATCTGTCAGTTCTCCTGTGTGGTGTAGTATATAGAGGATCTGTCACCTCTCCTGTGTGGTGTAGTATATAGAGGATCTGTCGGCTCTCCTGTGTGGTCTAGTATATTGAGGATCTGTCAGCTTTCCTATGTGGTGTAGTATATAGAGGATCTGTCACCTCTCCTGTGTGGTGTAGTATATAGAGGATCTGTCACCTCTCCTGTGTGGTGTAGTATATAGAGGATGTGTCGGCTCTGCTGTGTGGTGTAGTATATAGAGGATCTATCAGCAATCTTGTGTGGTGTAGTATATAGAGGATCTGTCAGCTCTCCTGTGTGGTGTAGTATATAGAGGATCTGTCACCTCTCCTGTGTGGTGTAGTATATAGAGGATCTGTCGGCTCTCTTGTGTGGTGTAGTATATAGAGGATCTGTCAGCTCTCCTGTGTGGTGTAGTATATAGAGGATCTGTCGGCTCTCCTGTGTGGTGTAGTATATAGAGGATTTGTCAGCTCTCCTGTGTGGTGTAGTATATAGAGGATCGGTCGGCTCTCCTGTGTGGTGTAGTATACAGAGGATCTGTCGGCTCTCCTGTGTGGTGTAGTATATAGAGGATCTGTCGGCTCTCCTGTGTGGTGTAGTATATAGAGGATCTGTCAGTTCTATTGCGTGGTGTAGTATATATACAGGATCTGTCAGTTCTCCTGTGTGGTGTAGTATATAGAGGATCTGTCGGCTCTCCTGTGTGGTGTAGTATATAGAGGATCTGTCACCTCTCCTGTGTGGTGTAGTATATAGAGGATCTGTCACCTCTCCTGTGTGGTGTAGTATATAGAGGATCTGTCAGCTCTCCTGTGGTGTAGTATATAGAGGATTTGTCGGCTCTCCTGTGTGGTGTAGTATATAGAGGATCTGTCAGCTCTATTGCGTGGTGTAGTATATATACAGGATCTGTCAGCTCTCTTGTGTGGTGTAGTATATAGAGGATCTGTCAGCTCTCTTGTGTGGTGTAGTATATAGAGGATGTGTCGGCTCTGCTGTGTGGTGTAGTATATAGAGGATCTATCAGCTCTCTTGTGTGGTTTAGTATATAGAGGATCTGTCAGCTCTCCTGTGTGGTGTAGTATATAGAGGATCTGTCAGCTCTCCTGTGTGGTGTAGTATATAGAGGATTTGTCGGCTCTCCTGTGTGGTGTAGTATATAGAGGATCTGTCACCTCTCCTGTGTGGTGTAGTATATAGAGGATCTGTCGGCTCTCCTGTGTGGTGTAGTATATAGAGGATCTGTCTGCTCTCCTGTGTGGTGTAGTATATAGAGGATCTATCAGCTCTCTTGTGTGGTGTAGCATATAGAGGATCTATCAGCTCTCCCGTGTGGTGTAGTATATAGAGGATCTGTCGGCTCTCTTGTGTGGTGTAGTATATAGAGGATCTGTCAGCTCTCCTGTGTGGTGTAGTATATAGAGGATCTGTCAGCTCTCTTGTGTGGTGTAGTATATAGGGGATCTGTCAGCTCTCCTGTGTGGTGTATTATATAGAGGATCTGTCAGGTCTCCTGTGTGGTGTAGTATATAGAGGATCTGTCATCTCTCCTGTATGGTGTAGTATATAGAGGATCTGTCAGCTCTCCTGTGTAGTGTAGTATATAGAGGATCTGTCAGCTCTCCTGTGTGGTGTAGTATATAGAGGATCTGTCAGCTCTCCTGTGTAGTGTAGTATATAGAGGATCTGTCAGCTCTCCTGTGTGGTGTAGTATATAGAGGATTTGTCAGCTCTCCTGTTTGGTGTAGTATATAGAGGATCGGTCGGCTCTCCTGTGTGGTGTAGTATATAGAGGATCTGTCAGCTCTCCTGTGTGGTATAGTATATAGAGGATCTGTCGGCTCTCCTGTGTGGTGTAGTATATAGAGGATCTGTCAGCTCTATTGCGTGGTGTAGTATATATACAGGATCTGTCAGTTCTCCTGTGTGGTGTAGTATATAGAGGATCTGTCACCTCTCCTGTGTGGTGTAGTATATAGAGGATCTGTCGGCTCTCCTGTGTGGTCTAGTATATTGAGGATCTGTCAGCTTTCCTATGTGGTGTAGTATATAGAGGATCTGTCACCTCTCCTGTGTGGTGTAGTATATAGAGGATCTGTCACCTCTCCTGTGTGGTGTAGTATATAGAGGATGTGTCGGCTCTGCTGTGTGGTGTAGTATATAGAGGATCTATCAGCTCTCTTGTGTGGTGTAGTATATAGAGGATCTGTCAGCTCTCCTGTGTGGTGTAGTATATAGAGGATCTGTCACCTCTCCTGTGTGGTGTAGTATATAGAGGATCTGTCGGCTCTCTTGTGTGGTGTAGTATATAGAGGATCTGTCAGCTCTCCTGTGTGGTGTAGTATATAGAGGATCTGTCGGCTCTCCTGTGTGGTGTAGTATATAGAGGATTTGTCAGCTCTCCTGTGTGGTGTAGTATATAGAGGATCGGTCGGCTCTCCTGTGTGGTGTAGTATACAGAGGATCTGTCGGCTCTCCTGTGTGGTGTAGTATATAGAGGATCTGTCGGCTCTCCTGTGTGGTGTAGTATATAGAGGATCTGTCAGTTCTATTGCGTGGTGTAGTATATATACAGGATCTGTCAGTTCTCCTGTGTGGTGTAGTATATAGAGGATCTGTCGGCTCTCCTGTGTGGTGTAGTATATAGAGGATCTGTCACCTCTCCTGTGTGGTGTAGTATATAGAGGATCTGTCACCTCTCCTGTGTGGTGTAGTATATAGAGGATCTGTCAGCTCTCCTGTGGTGTAGTATATAGAGGATTTGTCGGCTCTCCTGTGTGGTGTAGTATATAGAGGATCTGTCAGCTCTATTGCGTGGTGTAGTATATATACAGGATCTGTCAGCTCTCTTGTGTGGTGTAGTATATAGAGGATCTGTCAGCTCTCTTGTGTGGTGTAGTATATAGAGGATGTGTCGGCTCTGCTGTGTGGTGTAGTATATAGAGGATCTATCAGCTCTCTTGTGTGGTTTAGTATATAGAGGATCTGTCAGCTCTCCTGTGTGGTGTAGTATATAGAGGATCTGTCAGCTCTCCTGTGTGGTGTAGTATATAGAGGATTTGTCGGCTCTCCTGTGTGGTGTAGTATATAGAGGATCTGTCACCTCTCCTGTGTGGTGTAGTATATAGAGGATCTGTCGGCTCTCCTGTGTGGTGTAGTATATAGAGGATCTGTCAGCTCTCCTGTGTGGTGTAGTATATAGAGGATCTATCAGCTCTCTTGTGTGGTGTAGCATATAGAGGATCTATCAGCTCTCCCGTGTGGTGTAGTATATAGAGGATCTGTCGGCTCTCTTGTGTGGTGTAGTATATAGAGGATCTGTCAGCTCTCCTGTGTGGTGTAG
The DNA here is from genome assembly GCF_046119375.1 of Phyllobates terribilis. Classification (NCBI taxonomy): domain Eukaryota; kingdom Metazoa; phylum Chordata; class Amphibia; order Anura; family Dendrobatidae; genus Phyllobates; species Phyllobates terribilis. The sequence continues at coordinate 492,845,367 of NW_027362764.1, read as the reverse complement.
TATATAGAGGATTTGTCGGCTCTCTTGTGTGGTGTAGTATATAGAGGATGTGTCGGCTCTGCTGTGTGGTGTAGTATATAGAGGATCTGTCAGCTCTCCTGTGTGGTGTAGTATATAGAGGATCTGTCAGCTCTCCTGTGTGGTGTAGTATATAGAGGATCTGTCACCTCTCCTGTGTGGTGTAGTATATAGAGGATCTGTCACCTCTCCTGTGTGGTGTAGTATATAGAGGATCTGTCGGCTCTCCTGTGTGGTGTAGTATATAGAGGATCTGTCACCCCTCCTGTGTGGTGTAGTATATAGAGGATCTGTCACCCCTCCTGTGTGGTGTAGTATATAGAGGATCTGTCACCTCTCCTGTGTGGTGTAGTATATAGAGGATCTGTCAGCTCTCTTGTGTGGTGTAGTATATAGAGGATGTGTCGGCTCTGCTGTGTGGTGTAGTATATAGAGGATCTGTCGGCTCTCTTGTGTGGTGTAGTATATAGAGGATCTGTCAGCTCTCCTGTGTGCTGTAGTATATAGAGGATCTGTCACCTCTCCTGTGTGGTGTAGTATATAGAGGATCTGTCGGCTCTCCTGTGTGGTGTAGTATATAGAGGATCTGTCAGCTCTCCTGTGTGGTGTAGTATATAGAGGATGTGTCGGCTCTCTTGTGTGGTGTAGTATATAGAGGATCTGTCAGCTCTCCTGTGTGGTGTAGTATATAGAGGATCTGTCAGCTCTCCTGTGTGGTGTAGTATATAGAGGATCTGTCACCTCTCCTGTGTGGTGTAGTATATAGAGGATCTGTCACCTCTCCTGTGTGGTGTAGTATATAGAGGATCTGTCGGCTCTCCTGTGTGGTGTAGTATATAGAGGATCTGTCACCCCTCCTGTGTGGTGTAGTATATAGAGGATCTGTCACCTCTCCTGTGTGGTGTAGTATATAGAGGATGTGTCGGCTCTGCTGTGTGGTGTAGTATATAGAGGATCTATCAGCTCTCTCGTGTGGTGTAGTATATAGAGGATCTGTCAGCTCTCCTGTGTGGTGTAGTATATAGAGGATCTGTCACCTCTCCTGTGTGGTGTAGTATATAGAGGATCTGTCAGCTCTCCTGTGTGGTGTAGTATATAGAGGATCTGTCGGCTCTCCTGTGTGGTGTAGTATAAAGAGGATCTGTCGGCTCTCCTGTGTGGTGTAGTATATAGAGGATCTGTCAGCTCTATTGCGTGGTGTAGTATATATACAGGATCTGTCAGCTCTCTTGTGTGGTGTAGTATATAGAGGATCTGTCAGCTCTCTTGTGTGGTGTAGTATATAGGGGATCTGTCAGCTCTCCTGTGTGGTGTATTATATAGAGGATCTGTCAGGTCTCCTGTGTGGTGTAGTATATAGAGGATCTGTCATCTCTCCTGTATGGTGTAGTATATAGAGGATCTGTCAGCTCTCCTGTGTAGTGTAGTATATAGAGGATCTGTCAGCTCTCCTGTGTGGTGTAGTATATAGAGGATCCGTCAGCTCTCCTGTGTAGTGTAGTATATAGAGGATCTGTCAGCTCTCCTGTGTGGTGTAGTATATAGAGGATTTGTCAGCTCTCCTGTGTGGTGTAGTATATAGAGGATCGGTCGGCTCTCCTGTGTGGTGTAGTATATAGAGGATCTGTCAGCTCTCCTGTGTGGTGTAGTATATAGAGGATCTGTCGGCTCTCCTGTGTGGTGTAGTATATAGAGGATCTGTCGGCTCTCCTGTGTGGTGTAGTATATAGAGGATCTGTCAGCTCTATTGCGTGGTGTAGTATATATACAGGATCTGTCAGTTCTCCTGTGTGGTGTAGTATATAGAGGATCTGTCACCTCTCCTGTGTGGTGTAGTATATAGAGGATCTGTCGGCTCTCCTGTGTGGTGTAGTATATTGAGGATCTGTCAGCTTTTCTATGTGGTGTAGTATATAGAGGATCTGTCACCTCTCCTGTGTGGTGTAGTATATAGAGGATCTGTCACCTCTCCTGTGTGGTGTAGTATATAGAGGATGTGTCGGCTCTGCTGTGTGGTGTAGTATATAGAGGATCTGTCAGCTCTCCTGTGTGGTGTAGTATATAGAGGATCTGTCAGCTCTCCTGTGTGGTGTAGTATATAGAGGATCTGTCGGCTCTCCTGTGTGGTGTAGTATATAGAGGATTTGTCAGCTCTCCTGTGTGGTGTAGTATATAGAGGATCGGTCGGCTCTCCTGTGTGGTGTAGTATATAGAGGATCTGTCGGCTCTCCTGTGTGGTGTAGTATATAGAGGATCTGTCGGCTCTCCTGTGTGGTGTAGTATATAGAGGATCTGTCAGCTCTATTGCGTGGTGTAGTATATATACAGGATCTGTCAGTTCTCCTGTGTGGTGTAGTATATAGAGGATCTGTCACCTCTCCTGTGTGGTGTAGTATATAGAGGATCTGTCGGCTCTCCTGTGTGGTGTAGTATATAGAGGATCTGTCACCTCTCCTGTGTGGTGTAGTATATAGAGGATCTGTCACCTCTCCTGTGTGGTGTAGTATATAGAGGATCTGTCAGCTCTCCTGTGGTGTAGTATATAGAGGATTTGTCGGCTCTCCTGTGTGGTGTAGTATATAGAGGATCTGTCAGCTCTATTGCGTGGTGTAGTATATATACAGGATCTGTCAGCTCTCTTGTGTGGTGTAGTATATAGAGGATCTGTCAGCTCTCTTGTGTGGTGTAGTATATAGAGGATGTGTCGGCTCTGCTGTGTGGTGTAGTATACAGAGGATCTATCCGCTCTCTTGTGTGGTGTAGTATATAGAGGATCTGTCAGCTCTCCTGTGTGGTGTAGTATATAGAGGATCTGTCAGCTCTCCTGTGTGGTGTAGTATATAGAGGATTTGTCGGCTCTCCTGTGTGGTGTAGTATATAGAGGATCTGTCACCTCTCCTGTGTGGTGTAGTATATAGAGGATCTGTCGGCTCTCCTGTGTGGTGTAGTATATAGAGGATCTGTCAGCTCTCCTGTGTGGTGTAGTATATAGAGGATCTATCAGCTCTCTTGTGTGGTGTAGCATATAGAGGATCTATCAGCTCTCCCGTGTGGTGTAGTATATAGAGGATCTGTCGGCTCTCTTGTGTGGTGTAGTATATAGAGGATCTGTCAGCTCTCCTGTGTGGTGTAGTATATAGAGGATTTGTCGGCTCTCTTGTGTGGTGTAGTATATAGAGGATGTGTCGGCTCTGCTGTGTGGTGTAGTATATAGAGGATCTGTCAGCTCTCCTGTGTGGTGTAGTATATAGAGGATCTGTCAGCTCTCCTGTGTGGTGTAGTATATAGAGGATATGTCACCTCTCCTGTGTGGTGTAGTATATAGAGGATCTGTCACCTCTCCTGTGTGGTGTAGTATATAGAGGATGTGTCGGCTCTGCTGTGTGGTGTAGTATATAGAGGATCTATCAGCTCTCTTGTGTGGTGTAGTATATAGAGGATCTGTCAGCTCTCCTGTGTGGTGTAGTATATAGAGGATCTGTCAGCTCTCCTGTGTGGTGTAGTATATAGAGGATCTGTCGGCTCTCTTGTGTGGTGTAGTATATAGAGGATCTGTCAGCTCTCCTGTGTGGTGTAGTATATAGAGTATCTGTCAGCTCTCCTGTGTGGTGTAGTATATAGAGGATCTGTCAGCTCTCTTGTGTGGTGTAGTATATAGAGGATCTGTCACCTCTCCTGTGTGGTGTAGTATATAGAGGATCTGTCGGCTCTCCTGTGTGGTGTAGTATATAGAGGATCGGTCGGCTCTCCTGTGTGGTGTAGTATATAGAGGATCTGTCGGCTCTCCTGTGTGGTGTAGTATATAGAGGATCGGTCGGCTCTCCTGTGTGGTTTAGTATATAGAGGATCTGTCAGCTCTCCTGTGTGGTGTAGTATATAGAGGATCTGTCACCTCTCCTGTGTGGTGTAGTATATAGAGGATCTGTCGGCTCTCCTGTGTGGTGTAGTATATAGAGGATCTGTCAGCTCTATTGCGTGGTGTAGTATATATACAGGATCTGTCAGTTCTCCTGTGTGGTGTAGTATATAGAGGATCTGTCACCTCTCCTGTGTGGTGTAGTATATAGAGGATCTGTCGGCTCTCCTGTGTGGTGTAGTATATTGAGGATCTGTCAGCTTTTCTATGTGGTGTAGTATATAGAGGATCTGTCACCTCTCCTGTGTGGTGTAGTATATAGAGGATCTGTCACCTCTCCTGTGTGGTGTAGTATATAGAGGATGTGTCGGCTCTGCTGTGTGATGTAGTATATAGAGGATCTATCAGCTCTCTTGTGTGGTGTAGTATATAGAGGATCTGTCAGCTCTCCTGTGTGGTGTAGTATATAGAGGATCTGTCACCTCTCCTGTGTGGTGTAGTATATAGAGGATCTGTCGGCTCTCTTGTGTGGTGTAGTATATAGAGGATCTGTCAGCTCTCCTGTGTGGTGTAGTATATAGAGGATCTGTCGGCTCTCCTGTGTGGTGTAGTATATAGAGGATTTGTCAGCTCTCCTGTGTGGTGTAGTATATAGAGGATCGGTCGGCTCTCCTGTGTGGTGTAGTATATAGAGGATCTGTCGGCTCTCCTGTGTGGTGTAGTATATAGAGGATCTGTCGGCTCTCCTGTGTGGTGTAGTATATAGAGGATCTGTCAGCTCTATTGCGTGGTGTAGTATATATACAGGATCTGTCAGTTCTCCTGTGTGGTGTAGTATATAGAGGATCTGTCACCTCTCCTGTGTGGTGTAGTATATAGAGGATCTGTCGGCTCTCCTGTGTGGTGTAGTATATAGAGGATCTGTCACCTCTCCTGTGTGGTGTAGTATATAGAGGATCTGTCACCTCTCCTGTGTGGTGTAGTATATAGAGGATCTGTCAGCTCTCCTGTGGTGTAGTATATAGAGGATTTGTCGGCTCTCCTGTGTGGTGTAGTATATAGAGGATCTGTCAGCTCTATTGCGTGGTGTAGTATATATACAGGATCTGTCAGCTCTCTTGTGTGGTGTAGTATATAGAGGATCTGTCAGCTCTCTTGTGTGGTGTAGTATATAGAGGATCTGTCAGCTCTCCTGTGTGGTGTAGTATATAGAGGATCTGTCAGCTCTCCTGTGTGGTGTAGTATATAGAGGATTTGTCGGCTCTCCTGTGTGGTGTAGTATATAGAGGATCTGTCACCTCTCCTGTGTGGTGTAGTATATAGAGGATCTGTCGGCTCTCCTGTGTGGTGTAGTATATAGAGGATCTGTCAGCTCTCCTGTGTGGTGTAGTATATAGAGGATCTATCAGCTCTCTTGTGTGGTGTAGCATATAGAGGATCTATCAGCTCTCCCGTGTGGTGTAGTATATAGAGGATCTGTCGGCTCTCTTGTGTGGTGTAGTATATAGAGGATCTGTCAGCTCTCCTGTGTGGTGTAGTATATAGAGGATTTGTCGGCTCTCTTGTGTGGTGTAGTATATAGAGGATGTGTCGGCTCTGCTGTGTGGTGTAGTATATAGAGGATCTGTCAGCTCTCCTGTGTGGTGTAGTATATAGAGGATCTGTCAGCTCTCCTGTGTGGTGTAGTATATAGAGGATATGTCACCTCTCCTGTGTGGTGTAGTATATAGAGGATCTGTCACCTCTCCTGTGTGCTGTAGTATATAGAGGATGTGTCGGCTCTGCTGTGTGGTGTAGTATATAGAGGATCTATCAGCTCTCTTGTGTGGTGTAGTATATAGAGGATCTGTCAGCTCTCCTGTGTGGTGTAGTATATAGTGGATCTGTCACCTCTACTGTGTGGTGTAGTATATAGAGGATCTGTCGGCTCTCTTGTGTGGTGTAGTATATAGAGGATCTGTCAGCTCTCCTGTGTGGTGTAGTATATAGAGTATCTGTCAGCTCTCCTGTGTGGTGTAGTATATAGAGGATCTGTCAGCTCTCCTGTGTGGTGTAGTATATAGAGGATCTGTCACCTCTCCTGTGTGGTGTAGTATATAGAGGATCTGTCGGCTCTCTTGTGTGGTGTAGTATATAGAGGATCTGTCAGCTCTCCTGTGTGGTGTAGTATATAGAGTATCTGTCAGCTCTCCTGTGTGGTGTAGTATATAGAGGATCTGTCAGCTCTCTTGTGTGGTGTAGTATATAGAGGATCTGTCACCTCTCCTGTGTGGTGTAGTATATAGAGGATCTGTCGGCTCTCCTGTGTGGTGTAGTATATAGAGGATCGGTCGGCTCTCCTGTGTGGTGTAGTATATAGAGGATCTGTCGGCTCTCCTATGTGGTGTAGTATATAGAGGATCTGTCGGCTCTCCTGTGTGGTGTAGTATATAGAGGATCTGTCAGCTCTATTGCGTGGTGTAGTATATATACAGGATCTGTCAGTTCTCCTGTGTGGTGTAGTATATAGAGGATCTGTCACCTCTCCTGTGTGGTGTAGTATATAGAGGATCGGTCGGCTCTCCTGTGTGGTGTAGTATATAGAGGATCTGTCGGCTCTCTTGTGTGGTGTAGTATATAGAGGATCAGTCGGCTCTCCTGTGTGGTGTAGTATATAGAGGATTTGTCAGCTCTCCTGTGTGGTGTAGTATATAGAGGATCTGTCAGCTCTCCTGTGTGGTGTAGTATATAGAGGATCTGTCAGCTCTCCTGTGTGGTGTAGTATATAGAGGATCAGTCGGCTCTCCTGTGTGGTGTAGTATATAGAGGATTTGTCAGCTCTCCTGTGTGGTGTAGTATATAGAGGATCGTTCGGCTCTCCTGTGTGGTGTAGTATATAGAGGATCTGTCGGCTCTCCTGTGTGGTGTAGTATATAGAGGATCAGTCGGCTCTCCTGTGTGGTGTAGTATATAGAGGATCTGTCAGCTCTATTGCGTGGTGTAGTATATATACAGGATCTGTCAGTTCTCCTGTGTGGTGTAGTATATAGAGGATCTGTCACCTCTCCTGTGTGGTGTAGTATATAGAGGATCTGTCGGCTCTCCTGTGTGGTGTAGTATATAGAGGATCTGTCACCTCTCCTGTGTGGTGTAGTATATAGAGGATCTGTTACCTCTCCTGTGTGGTGTAGTATATAGAAGATCTCTCAGCTCTCCTGTGGTGTAGTATATAGAGGATTTGTCGGCTCTCCTGTGTGGTGTAGTATATAGATGATCTGTCGGCTCTCCTGTGTGGTGTAGTATATAGAGGATCTGTCAGCTCTATTGCGTGGTGTAGTATATATACAGGATCTGTCAGCTCTCTTGTGTGGTGTAGTATATAGAGGATCTGTCAGCTCTCTTGTGTGGTGTAGTATATAGAGGATGTGTCGGCTCTGCTGTGTGGTGTAGTATATAGAGGACCTATCAGCTCTCTTGTGTGGTGTAGTATATAGAGGATCTGTCAGCTCTCCTGTGTGGTGTAGTATATAGAAGATCTGTCAGCTCTCCTGTGTGGTGTAGTATATAGAGGATTTGTCGGCTATCCTGTGTGGTGTAGTATATAGAGGATCTGTCACCTCTCCTGTGTGGTGTAGTATATAGAGGATCTGTCGGCTCTCCTGTGTGGTGTAGTATATAGAGGATCTGTCAGCTCTCCTGTGTGGTGTAGTATATAGAGGATCTATCAGCTCTCTTGTGTGGTATAGCATATAGAGGATCTATCAGCTCTCCCGTGTGGTGTAGTATATAGAGGATCTGTCGGCTCTCTTGTGTGGTGTAGTATATAGAGGATCTGTCAGCTCTCCTGTGTGGTGTAGTATAGAGAGGATTTGTCAGCTCTCTTGTGTGGTGTAGTATATAGAGGATGTGTCGGCTCTGCTGTGTGGTGTAGTATATAGAGGATCTGTCAGCTCTCCTGTGTGGTGTAGTATATAGAGGATCTGTCAGCTCTCCTGTGTGGTGTAGTATATAGAGGATCTGTCACCTCTCCTGTGTGGTGTAGTATATAGAGGATCTGTCACCTCTCCTGTGTGGTGTAGTATATAGAGGATCTGTCGGCTCTCCTGTGTGGTGTAGTATATAGAGGATCTGTCACCCCTCCTGTGTGGTGTAGTATATAGAGGATCTGTCACCTCTCCTGTGTGGTGTATTATATAGAGGATCTGTCAGGTCTCCTGTGTGGTGTAGTATATAGAGGATCTGTCATCTCTCCTGTATGGTGTAGTATATAGAGGATCTGTCAGCTCTCCTGTGTAGTGTAGTATATAGAGGATCTGTCAGCTCTCCTGTGTGGTGTAGTATATAGAGGATCTGTCAGCTCTCCTGTGTAGTGTAGTATATAGAGGATCTGTCAGCTCTCCTGTGTGGTGTAGTATATAGAGGATCTGTCGGCTCTCCTGTGTGGTGTAGTATATAGAGGATCTGTCACCCCTCCTGTGTGGTGTAGTATATAGAGGATCTGTCACCTCTCCTGTGTGGTGTAGTATATAGAGGATGTGTCGGCTCTGCTGTGTGGTGTAGTATATAGAGGATCTGTCGGCTCTCTTGTGTGGTGTAGTATATAGAGGATCTGTCAGCTCTCCTGTGTGGTGTAGTATATAGAGGATCTGTCACCTCTCCTGTGTGGTGTAGTATATAGAGGATCTGTCAGCTCTCCTGTGTGGTGTAGTATATAGAGGATCTGTCGGCTCTCCTGTGTGGTGTAGTATATAGAGGATCTGTCGGCTCTCCTGTGTGGTGTAGTATATAGAGGATCTGTCAGCTCTATTGCGTGGTGTAGTATATATACAGGATCTGTCAGCTCTCTTGTGTGGTGTAGTATATAGAGGATCTGTCAGCTCTCTTGTGTGGTGTAGTATATAGGGGATCTGTCAGCTCTCCTGTGTGGTGTATTATATAGAGGATCTGTCAGGTCTCCTGTGTGGTGTAGTATATAGAGGATCTGTCATCTCTCCTGTATGGTGTAGTATATAGAGGATCTGTCAGCTCTCCTGTGTAGTGTAGTATATAGAGGATCTGTCAGCTCTCCTGTGTGGTGTAGTATATAGAGGATCTGTCAGCTCTCCTGTGTAGTGTAGTATATAGAGGATCTGTCAGCTCTCCTGTGTGGTGTAGTATATAGAGGATTTGTCAGCTCTCCTGTGTGGTGTAGTATATAGAGGATCGGTCGGCTCTCCTGTGTGGTGTAGTATATAGAGGATCTGTCAGCTCTCCTGTGTGGTGTAGTATATAGAGGATCTGTCGGCTCTCCTGTGTGGTGTAGTATATAGAGGATCTGTCAGCTCTATTGCGTGGTGTAGTATATATACAGGATCTGTCAGTTCTCCTGTGTGGTGTAGTATATAGAGGATCTGTCACCTCTCCTGTGTGGTGTAGTATATAGAGGATCTGTCGGCTCTCCTGTGTGGTGTAGTATATTGAGGATCTGTCAGCTTTCCTATGTGGTGTAGTATATAGAGGATCTGTCACCTCTCCTGTGTGGTGTAGTATATAGAGGATCTGTCACCTCTCCTGTGTGGTGTAGTATATAGAGGATGTGTCGGCTCTGCTGTGTGATGTAGTATATAGAGGATCTGTCAGCTCTCCTGTGTGGTGTAGTATATAGAGGATCTGTCGGCTCTCCTGTGTGGTGTAGTATATAGAGGATTTGTCAGCTCTCCTGTGTGGTGTAGTATATAGAGGATCGGTCGGCTCTCCTGTGTGGTGTAGTATATAGAGGATCTGTCGGCTCTCCTGTGTGGTGTAGTATATAGAGGATCTGTCGGCTCTCCTGTGTGGTGTAGTATATAGAGGATCTGTCAGCTCTATTGCGTGGTGTAGTATATATACAGGATCTGTCAGTTCTCCTGTGTGGTGTAGTATATAGAGGATCTGTCACCTCTCCTGTGTGGTGTAATATATAGAGGATCTGTCGGCTCTCCTGTGTGGTGTAGTATATAGAGGATCTGTCACCTCTCCTGTGTGGTGTAGTATATAGAGGATCTGTCACCTCTCCTGTGTGGTGTAGTATATAGAGGATCTGTCATCTCTCCTGTGGTGTAGTATATAGAGGATTTGTCGGCTCTCCTGTGTGGTGTAGTATATAGAGGATCTGTCAGCTCTATTGCGTGGTGTAGTATATATACAGGATCTGTCAGCTCTCTTGTGTGGTGTAGTATATAGAGGATCTGTCAGCTCTCTTGTGTGGTGCAGTATATAGAGGATGTGTCGGCTCTGCTGTGTGGTGTAGTATATAGAGGATCTGTCAGCTCTATTGCGTGGTGTAGTATATATACAGGATCTGTCAGCTCTCTTGTGTGGTGTAGTATATAGAGGATCTGTCAGCTCTCTTGTGTGGTGTAGTATATAGGGGATCTGTCAGCTCTCCTGTGTGGTGTATTATATAGAGGATCTGTCAGGTCTCCTGTGTGGTGTAGTATATAGAGGATCTGTCATCTCTCCTGTATGGTGTAGTATATAGAGGATCTGTCAGCTCTCCTGTGTAGTGTAGTATATAGAGGATCTGTCAGCTCTCCTGTGTGGTGTAGTATATAGAGGATCTGTCAGCTCTCCTGTGTAGTGTAGTATATAGAGGATCTGTCAGCTCTCCTGTGTGGTGTAGTATATAGAGGATTTGTCAGCTCTCCTGTGTGGTGTAGTATATAGAGGATCGGTCGGCTCTCCTGTGTGGTGTAGTATATAGAGGATCTGTCAGCTCTCCTGTGTGGTGTAGTATATAGAGGATCTGTCGGCTCTCCTGTGTGGTGTAGTATATAGAGGATCTGTCAGCTCTATTGCGTGGTGTAGTATATATACAGGATCTGTCAGTTCTCCTGTGTGGTGTAGTATATAGAGGATCTGTCACCTCTCCTGTGTGGTGTAGTATATAGAGGATCTGTCGGCTCTCCTGTGTGGTGTAGTATATTGAGGATCTGTCAGCTTTCCTATGTGGTGTAGTATATAGAGGATCTGTCACCTCTCCTGTGTGGTGTAGTATATAGAGGATCTGTCACCTCTCCTGTGTGGTGTAGTATATAGAGGATGTGTCGGCTCTGCTGTGTGATGTAGTATATAGAGGATCTGTCAGCTCTCCTGTGTGGTGTAGTATATAGAGGATCTGTCGGCTCTCCTGTGTGGTGTAGTATATAGAGGATTTGTCAGCTCTCCTGTGTGGTGTAGTATATAGAGGATCGGTCGGCTCTCCTGTGTGGTGTAGTATATAGAGGATCTGTCGGCTCTCCTGTGTGGTGTAGTATATAGAGGATCTGTCGGCTCTCCTGTGTGGTGTAGTATATAGAGGATCTGTCAGCTCTATTGCGTGGTGTAGTATATATACAGGATCTGTCAGTTCTCCTGTGTGGTGTAGTATATAGAGGATCTGTCACCTCTCCTGTGTGGTGTAATATATAGAGGATCTGTCGGCTCTCCTGTGTGGTGTAGTATATAGAGGATCTGTCACCTCTCCTGTGTGGTGTAGTATATAGAGGATCTGTCACCTCTCCTGTGTGGTGTAGTATATAGAGGATCTGTCATCTCTCCTGTGGTGTAGTATATAGAGGATTTGTCGGCTCTCCTGTGTGGTGTAGTATATAGAGGATCTGTCAGCTCTATTGCGTGGTGTAGTATATATACAGGATCTGTCAGCTCTCTTGTGTGGTGTAGTATATAGAGGATCTGTCAGCTCTCTTGTGTGGTGCAGTATATAGAGGATGTGTCGGCTCTGCTGTGTGGTGTAGTATATAGAGGATCTATCAGCTCTCTTGTGTGGTGTAGTATATAGAGGATCTGTCAGCTCTCCTGTGTGGTGTAGTATATAGAGGATCTGTCAGCTCTCCTGTGTGGTGTAGTATATAGAGGATTTGTCGGCTCTCCTGTGTGGTGTAGTATATAGAGGATCTGTCACCTCTCCTGTGTGGTGTAGTATATAGAGGATCTGTCGGCTCTCCTGTGTGGTGTAGTATATAGAGGATCTGTCAGCTCTCCTGTGTGGTGTAGTATATAGAGGATCTATCAGCTCTCTTGTGTGGTGTAGCATATAGAGGATCTATCAGCTCTCCCGTGTGGTGTAGTATATAGAGGATCTGTCGGCTCTCTTGTGTGGTGTAGTATATAGAGGATCTGTCAGCTCTCCTGTGTGGTGTAGTATATAGAGGATTTGTCGGCTCTCTTGTGTGGTGTAGTATATAGAGGATCTGTCAGCTCTCCTGTGTCGTGTAGTATATAGAGGATGTGTCGGCTCTCCTGTGTGGTGTAGTATATAGAGGATCTGTCAGCTCTCCTGTGTGGTGTAGTATATAAAGGATCTGTCAGCTCTCCTGTGTGGTGTATATATAGAGGATCTGTCACCTCTCCTGTGTGGTGTAGTATATAGAGGATCTGTCACCTCTCCTGTGTGGTGTAGTATATAGAGGATCTGTCGGCTCTCCTGTGTGGTGTAGTATATAGAGGATCTGTCACCCCTCCTGTGTGGTGTAGTATATAGAGGATCTGTCACTTCTCCTGTGTGGTGTAGTATATAGAGGATGTGTCGGCTCTGCTGTGTGGTGTAGTATATAGAGGATCTGTCACCTCTCCTGTGTGGTGTAGTATATAGAGGATCTGTCACCTCTCCTGTGTGGTGTAGTATATAGAGGATCTGTCAGCTCTCCTGTGTGGTGTAGTATATAGAGGATCTGTCGGCTCTCCTGTGTGGTGTAGTATATAGAGGATCTGTCGGCTCTCCTGTGTGGTGTAGTATATAGAGGATCTGTCAGCTCTATTGCGTGGTGTAGTATATATACAGGATCTGTCAGCTCTCTTGTGTGGTGTAGTATATAGAGGATCTGTCAGCTCTCTTGTGTGGTGTAGTATATAGGGGATCTGTCAGCTCTCCTGTGTGGTGTATTATATAGAGGATCTGTCAGGTCTCCTGTGTGGTGTAGTATATAGAGGATCTGTCATCTCTCCTGTATGGTGTAGTATATAGAGGATCTGTCAGCTCTCCTGTGTAGTGTAGTATATAGAGGATCTGTCAGCTCTCCTGTGTGGTGTAGTATATAGAGGATCTGTCACCTCTCCTGTGTGGTGTAGTATATAGAGGATCTGTCAGCTCTCCTGTGTAGTGTAGTATATAGAGGATCTGTCAGCTCTCCTGTGTGGTGTAGTATATAGAGGATTTGTCAGCTCTCCTGTGTGGTGTAGTATATAGAGGATCGGTCGGCTCTCCTGTGTGGTGTAGTATATAGAGGATCTGTCAGCTCTCCTGTGTGGTGTAGTATATAGAGGATCTGTCGGCTCTCCTGTGTGGTGTAGTATATAGAGGATCTGTCAGCTCTATTGCGTGGTGTAGTATATATACAGGATCTGTCAGTTCTCCTGTGTGGTGTAGTATATAGAGGATCTGTCACCTCTCCTGTGTGGTGTAGTATATAGAGGATCTGTCGGCTCTCCTGTGTGGTGTAGTATATTGAGGATCTGTCAGCTTTCCTATGTGGTGTAGTATATAGAGGATCTGTCACCTCTCCTGTGTGGTGTAGTATATAGAGGATCTGTCACCTCTCCTGTGTGGTGTAGTATATAGAGGATGTGTCGGCTCTACTGTGTGGTGTAGTATATAGAGGATCTATCAGCTCTGTTGTGTGGTGTAGTATATAGAGGATCTGTCAGCTCTCCTGTGTGGTGTAGTATATAGAGGATCTGTCACCTCTCCTGTGTGGTGTAGTATATAGAGGATCTGTCGGCTCTCTTGTGTGGTGTAGTATATAGAGGATCTGTCAGCTCTCCTGTGTGGTGTAGTATATAGAGGATCTGTCGGCTCTCCTGTGTGGTGTAGTATATAGAGGATTTGTCAGCTCTCCTGTGTGGTGTAGTATATAGAGGATCGGTCGGCTCTCCTGTGTGGTGTTGTATATAGAGGATCTGTCGGCTCTCCTGTATGGTGTAGTATATAGAGGATCTGTCGGCTCTCCTGTGTGGTGTAGTATATAGAGGATCTGTCAGCTCTATTGCGTGGTGTAGTATATATACAGGATCTGTCAGTTCTCCTGTGTGGTGTAGTATATAGAGGATCTGTCACCTCTCCTGTGTGGTGTAGTATATAGAGGATCTCTCCTGTGTGGTGTAGTATATAGAGGATCTGTCACCTCTCCTGTGTGGTGTAGTATATAGAGGATCTGTCACCTCTCCTGTGTGGTGTAGTATATAGAGGATCTGTCAGCTCTCCTGTGGTGTAGTATATAGAGGATTTGTCGGCTCTACTGTGTGGTGTAGTATATAGAGGATCTGTCAGCTCTATTGCGTGGTGTAGTATATATACAGGATCTGTCAGCTCTCTTGTGTGGTGTAGTATATAGAGGATCTGTCAGCTCTCTTGTGTGGTGTAGTATATAGAGGATGTGTCGGCTCTGCTGTGTGGTGTAGTATATAGAGGATCTATCAGCTCTCTTGTGTGGTGTAGTATATAGAGGATCTGTCAGCTCTCCTGTGTGGTGTAGTATATAGAGGATCTGTCAGCTCTCCTGTGTGGTGTAGTATATAGAGGATTTGTCGGCTCTCCTGTGTGGTGTAGTATATAGAGGATCTGTCACCTCTCCTGTGTGGTGTAGTATATAGAGGATCTGTCGGCTCTCCTATGTGGTGTAGTATATAGAGGATCTGTCAGCTCTCCTGTGTGGTGTAGTATATAGAGGATCTATCAGCTCTCTTGTGTGGTGTAGCATATAGAGGATCTATCAGCTCTCCCGTGTGGTGTAGTATATAGAGGATCTGTCGGCTCTCTTGTGTGGTGTAGTATATAGAGGATCTGTCAGCTCTCCTGTGTGGTGTAGTATATAGAGGATTTGTCGGCTCTCTTGTGTGGTGTAGTATATAGAGGATGTGTCGGCTCTGCTGTGTGGTGTAGTATATAGAGGATCTGTCAGCTCTCCTGTGTGGTGTAGTATATAGAGGATATGTCAGCTCTCCTGTGTGGTGTAGTATATAGAGGATCTGTCACCCCTCCTGTGTGGTGTAGTATATAGAGGATCTGTCACCTCTCCTGTGTGGTGTAGTATATAGAGGATGTGTCGGCTCTGCTGTGTGGTGTAGTATATAGAGGATCTATCAGCTCTCTTGTGTGGTGTAGTATATAGAGGATCTGTCAGCTCTCCTGTGTGGTGTAGTATATAGAGGATCTGTCAGCTCTCCTGTGTGGTGTAGTATATAGAGGATTTGTCGGCTCTCCTGTGTGGTGTAGTATATAGAGGATCTGTCACCTCTCCTGTGTGGTGTAGTATATAGAGGATCTGTCGGCTCTCCTATGTGGTGTAGTATATAGAGGATCTGTCAGCTCTCCTGTGTGGTGTAGTATATAGAGGATCTATCAGCTCTCTTGTGTGGTGTAACATATAGAGGATCTATCAGCTCTCCCGTGTGGTGTAGTATATAGAGGATCTGTCGGCTCTCTTGTGTGGTGTAGTATATAGAGGATCTGTCAGCTCTCCTGTGTGGTGTAGTATATAGAGGATTTGTCGGCTCTCTTGTGTGGTGTAGTATATAGAGGATGTGTCGGCTCTGCTGTGTGGTGTAGTATATAGAGGATCTGTCAGCTCTCTTGTGTGGTGTAGTATATAGAGGATCTGTCAGCTCTCCTGTGTGGTGTAGTATATAGAGGATCTGTCACCCCTCCTGTGTGGTGTAGTATATAGAGGATCTGTCACCTCTCCTGTGTGGTGTAGTATATAGAGGATGTGTCGGCTCTGCTGTGTGGTGTAGTATATAGAGGATCTATCAGCTCTCTTGTGTGGTGTAGTATATAGAGGATCTGTCAGCTCTCCTGTGTGGTGTAGTATATAGAGGATCTGTCACCTCTCCTGTGTGTTGTAGTATATAGAGGATCTGTCAGCTCTCCTGTGTGGTATAGTATATAGAGGATCTGTCAGCTCTCCTGTGTGGTGTAGTATATAGAGGATCTATCAGCTCTCTTGTGTGGTGTAGCATATAGAGGATCTATCAGCTCTCCCGTGTGGTGTAGTATATAGAGGATCTGTCGGCTCTCTTGTGTGGTGTAGTATATAGAGGATCTGTCAGCTCTCCTGTGTGGTGTAGTATATAGAGGATTTGTCGGCTCTCTTGTGTGGTGTAGTATATAGAGGATGTGTCGGCTCTGCTGTGTGGTGTAGTATATAGAGGATCTGTCAGCTCTCCTGTGTGGTGTAGTATATAGAGGATCTGTCAGCTCTCCTGTGTGGTGTAGTATATAGAGGATCTGTCACCTCTCCTGTGTGGTGTAGTATATAGAGGATCTGTCACCTCTCCTGTGTGGTGTAGTATATAGAGGATCTGTCGGCTCTCCTGTGTGGTGTAGTATATAGAAGATCTGTCACCCCTCCTGTGTGGTGTAGTATATAGAGGATCTGTCACCTCTCCTGTGTGGTGTAGTATATAGAGGATCTGTCGGCTCTCCTGTGTGGTGTAGTATATAGAGGATCTGTCGGCTCTCCTGTGTGGTGTAGTATATAGAGGATCTGTCAGCTCTATTGCGTGGTGTAGTATATATACAGGATCTGTCAGCTCTCTTGTGTGGTGTAGTATATAGAGGATCTGTCAGCTCTCTTGTGTGGTGTAGTATATAGGGGATCTGTCAGCTCTCCTGTGTGGTGTATTATATAGAGGATCTGTCATCTCTCCTGTATGGTGTAGTATATAGAGGATCTGTCAGCTCTCCTGTGTAGTGTAGCATATAGAGGATCTGTCAGCTCTCCTGTGTGGTGTAGTATATAGAGGATCTGTCAGCTCTCCTGTGTAGTGTAGTATATAGAGGATCTGTCAGCTCTCCTGTGTGGTGTAGTATATAGAGGATTTGTCAGCTCTCCTGTGTGGTGTAGTATATAGAGGATCGGTCGGCTCTCCTGTGTGGTGTAGTATATAGAGGATCTGTCAGCTCTCCTGTGTGGTGTAGTATATAGAGGATCTGTCGGCTCTCCTGTGTGGTGTAGTATATAGAGGATCTGTCAGCTCTATTGCGTGGTGCAGTATATATACAGGATCTGTCAGTTCTCCTGTGTTTTGTAGTATATAGAGGATCTGTCACCTCTCCTGTGTGGTGTAGTATATAGAGGATCTGTCAGCTCTATTGCGTGGTGTAGTATATATACAGGATCTGTCAGCTCTCTTGTGTGGTGTAGTATATAGAGGATCTGTCAGCTCTCTTGTGTGGTGTAGTATATAGAGGATGTGTCGGCTCTGCTGTGTGGTGTAGTATATAGAGGATCTATCAGCTCTCTTGTGTGGTGTAGTATATAGAGGATCTGTCAGCTCTCCTGTGTGGTGTAGTATATAGAGGATCTGTCAGCTCTCCTGTGTGGTGTAGTATATAGAGGATTTGTCGGCTCTCCTGTGTGGTGTAGTATATAGAGGATCTGTCACCTCTCCTGTGTGGTGTAGTATATAGAGGATCTGTCGGCTCTCCTGTGTGGTGCAGTATATAGAGGATCTGTCAGCTCTCCTGTGTGGTGTAGTATATAGAGGATCTATCAGCTCTCTTGTGTGGTGTAGCATGTAGAGGATCTATCAGCTCTCCCGTGTGGTGTAGTATATAGAGGATCTGTCGGCTCTCTTGTGTGGTGTAGTATATAGAGGATCTGTCAGCTCTCCTGTGTGGTGTAGTATATAGAGGATTTGTCGGCTCTCTTGTGTGGTGTAGTATATAGAGGATGTGTCGGCTCTGCTGTGTGGTGTAGTATATAGAGGATCTGTCAGCTCTCCTGTGTGGTGTAGTATATAGAGGATCTGTCAGCTCTCCTGTGTGGTGTAGTATATAGAGGATCTGTCACCTCTCCTGTGTGGTGTAGTATATAGAGGATCTGTCACCTCTCCTGTGTGGTGTAGTATATAGAGGATCTGTCGGCTCTCCTGTGTGGTGTAGTATATAGAGGATCTGTCACCCCTCCTGTGTGGTGTAGTATATAGAGGATCTGTCACCTCTCCTGTGTGGTGTATTATATAGAGGATGTGTCGGCTCTGCTGTGTGGTGTAGTATATAGAGGATCTATCAGCTCTCTTGTGTGGTGTAGTATATAGAGGATCTGTCAGCTCTCCTGTGTGGTGTAGTATATAGAGGATCTGTCACCTCTCCTGTGTGGTGTAGTATATAGAGGATCTGTCAGCTCTCCTGTGTGGTGTAGTATATAGAGGATCTGTCGGCTCTCCTGTGTGGTGTAGTATATAGAGGATCTGTCGGCTCTCCTGTGTGGTGTAGTATATAGAGGATCTGTCAGCTCTATTGCGTGGTGTAGTATATATACAGGATCTGTCAGCTCTCTTGTGTGATGTAGTATATAGAGGATCTGTCAGCTCTCTTGTGTGGTGTAGTATATAGGGGATCTGACAGCTCTCCTGTGTGGTGTATTATATAGAGGATCTGTCAGGTCTCCTGTGTGGTGTAGTATATAGAGGATCTGTCATCTCTCCTGTATGGTGTAGTATATAGAGGATCTGTCAGCTCTCCTGTGTAGTGTAGTATATAGAGGATCTGTCAGCTCTCCTGTGTGGTGTAGTATATAGAGGATCTGTCAGCTCTCCTGTGTAGTGTAGTATATAGAGGATCTGTCAGCTCTCCTGTGTGGTGTAGTATATAGAGGATTTGTCAGCTCTCCTGTGTGGTGTAGTATGTAGAGGATCGGTCGGCTCTCCTGTGTGGTGTAGTATATAGAGGATCTGTCAGCTCTCCTGTGTGGTGTAGTATATAGAGGATCTGTCGGCTCTCCTGTGTGGTGTAGTATATAGAGGATCTGTCAGCTCTATTGCGTGGTGTAGTATATATATAGAATCTGTCAGTTCTCCTGTGTGGTGTAGTATATAGAGGATCTGTCACCTCTCCTGTGTGGTGTAGTATATAGAGGATCTGTCGGCTCTCCTGTGTGGTGTAGTATATTGAGGATCTGTCAGCTTTCCTATGTGGTGTAGTATATAGAGGATCTGTCACCTCTCCTGTGTGGTGTAGTATATAGAGGATCTGTCACCTCTCCTGTGTGGTGTAGTATATAGAGAATGTGTCGGCTCTGCTGTGTGGTGCAGTATATAGAGGATCTATCAGCTCTCTTGTGTGGTGTAGTATATAGGGGATCTGTCAGCTCTCCTGTGTGGTGTAGTATATAGAGGATCTGTCAGCTCTCCTGTGTGGTGTAGTATATAGAGGATCTGTCAGCTCTCCTGTGTGGTGTAGTATATAGAGGATCTGTCAGCTCTATTGCGTGGTGTAGTATATAGAGGATCTGTCGGCTCTCCTGTGTGGTGTAGTATATTGAGGATCTGTCACCTCTCCTGTGTGGTGTAGTATATAGAGGATCTGTCGGCTCTCCTGTGTGGTGTAGTATATTGAGGATCTGTCAGCTTTCCTATGTGGTGTAGTATATAGTGTATCTGTCGGCTCTCCTGTGTGGTGTAGTATATAGAGGATCTGTTGGCTCTCTTGTGTGGTGTAGTATATAGAGGATCTGTCACCTCTCCTGTGTGGTGTAGTATATAGAGGATGTGTCGGCTCTGCTGTGTAGTGTAGTATATAGAGGATCTGTCGGCTCTCTTGTGTGGTGTAGTATATAGAGGATCTGTCAGCTCTCCTGTGTGGTGTAGTATATAGAGGATCTGTCGGCTCTCCTGTGTGGTGTAGTATATAGAGGATTTGTCAGCTCTCCTGTGTGGTGTAGTATATAGAGGATCGGTCGGCTCTCCTGTGTGGTGTAGTATATAGAGGATCTGCCGGCTCTCCTGTGTGGTGTAGTATATAGAGGATCTGTCGGCTCTCCTGTGTGGTGTAGTATATAGAGGATCTGTCAGCTCCATTGCGTGGTGTAGTATATATACAGGATCTGTCAGTTCTCCTGTGTGGTGTAGTATATAGAGGATCTGTCACCTCTCCTGTGTGGTGTAGTATATAGAGGATCTGTCAGCTCTCCTGTGTGATGTAGTATATAGAGGATCTGTCAGCTCTGCTGTGTGGTGTAGTATATAGAGGATCTGTCGGCTCTCCTGTGTGGTGTAGTATATAGAGGATCTGTCACCTCTCCTGTGTGGTGTAGTATATAGAGGATCTGTCACCTCTCCTGTGTGGTGTAGTATATAGAGGATCTGTCAGCTCTCCTGTGGTGTAGTATATAGAGGATTTGTCGGCTCTCCTGTGTGGTGTAGTATATAGAGGATCTGTCAGCTCTATTGCGTGGTGTAGTATATATACAGGATCTGTCAGCTCTCTTGTGTGGTGTAGTATATAGAGGATCTGTCAGCTCTCTTGTGTGGTGTAGTATATAGAGGATGTGTCGGCTCTGCTGTGTGGTGTAGTATATAGAGGATCTATTTGCTCTCTTGTGTGGTGTAGTATATAGAGGATCTGTCAGCTCTCCTGTGTGGTGTAGTATATAGAGGATCTGTCAGCTCTCCTGTGTGGTGTAGTATATAGAGGATCTGTCACCTCTCCTGTGTGGTGTAGTATATAGAGGATCTGTCAGCTCTCCTGTGTGGTGTAGTATATAGAGTATCTGTCAGCTCTCCTGTGTAGTGTAGTATATAGAGGATCTGTCGGCTCTCCTGTGTGGTGTAGTATATAGAGGATCTGTCGGCTCTCTTGTGTGGTGTAGTATATAGAGGATCTGTCAGCTCTCCTGTGTGGTGTAGTATATAGAGGATCTGTCAGCTCTCCTGTGTGGTGTAGTATATAGAGGATTTGTCAGCTCTCCTGTGTGGTGTTGTATATAGAGGATCTGTCAGCTCTCCTGTGTGGTGTAGTATATAGAGGATCTGTCAGCTCTCTTGTGTGGTGTAGTATATAGAGGATCGGTCGGCTCTCCTGTGTGGTGTAGTATATAGAGGATCGGTCGGCTCTCCTGTGTGGTGTAGTATATAGAGGATGTGTCGGCTCTGCTGTGTGGTGTAGTATATAGAGGATCTATCAGCTCTCTTGTGTGGTGTAGTATATAGAGGATCTGTCAGCTCTCCTGTGTGGTGTAGTATATAGAGGATCTGTCAGCTCTCCTGTGTGGTGTAGTATATAGAGGATCTGTCACCTCTCCTGTGTGGTGTAGTATATAGAGGATCTGTCAGCTCTCCTGTGTGGTGTAGTATATAGAGTATCTGTCAGCTCTCCTGTGTAGTGTAGTATATAGAGGATCTGTCGGCTCTCCTGTGTGGTGTAGTATATAGAGGATCTGTCGGCTCTCTTGTGTGGTGTAGTATATAGAGGATCTGTCAGCTCTCCTGTGTGGTGTAGTATATAGAGGATCTGTCAGCTCTCCTGTGTGGTGTAGTATATAGAGGATTTGTCAGCTCTCCTGTGTGGTGTAGTATATAGAGGATCTGTCAGCTCTCTTGTGTGGTGTAGTATATAGAGGATCGGTCGGCTCTCGAGTGTGGTGTAGTATATAGAGGATCGGTCGGCTCTCCTGTGTGGTGTAGTATATAGAGGATCTGTCAGCTCTCTTGTGTGGTGTAGTATATAGAGGATCGGTCGGCTCTCCTGTGTGGTGTAGTATATAGAGGATCGGTCGGCTCTCTTGTGTGGTGTAGTATATAGAGGATCTGTCAGCTCTCCTGTGTGGTGTAGTATATAGAGGATCTGTCAGCTCTCCTGTGTGGTGTAGTATATAGAGGATCTGTCACCTCTCCTGTGTGGTGTAGTATATACAGGATCTGTCAGCTCTCCTGTGTGGTGTAGTATATAGAGTATCTGTCAGCTCTCCTGTGTAGTGTAGTATATAGAGGATCTGTCGGCTCTCCTGTGTGGTGTAGTATATAGAGGATCTGTCGGCTCTCTTGTGTGGTGTAGTATATAGAGGATGTGTCAGCTCTCCTGTGTGGTGTAGTATATAGAGGATCTGTCAGCTCTCTTGTGTGGTGTAGTATATAGAGTATCTGTCAGCTCTCCTGTGTAGTGTAGTATATAGAGGATCTGTCGGCTCTCCTGTGTGGTGTAGTATATAGAGGATCTGTCAGCTCTCCTGTGTGGTGTAGTATATAGAGTATCTGTCAGCTCTCCTGTGTAGTGTAGTATATAGAGGATCTGTCGGCTCTCCTGTGTGGTGTAGTATATAGAGGATCTGTCGGCTCTCTTGTGTGGTGTAGTATATAGAGGATGTGTCAGCTCTCCTGTGTGGTGTAGTATATAGAGGATCTGTCGGCTCTCTTGTGTGGTGTAGTATATAGAGGATGTGTCAGCTCTCCTGTGTGGTGTAGTATATAGAGGATCTGTCAGCTCTCCTGTGTGGTGTAGTATATAGAGGATCTGTCAGCTCTCTTGTGTGGTGTAGTATATAGAGGATCGGTCGGCTCTCCTGTGTGGTGTAGTATATAGAGGATCGGTCGGCTCTCTTGTGTGGTGTAGTATATAGAGGATCTGTCAGCTCTCCTGTGTGGTGTAGTATATAGAGGATCTGTCAGCTCTCCTGTGTGGTGTAGTATATAGAGGATCTGTCACCTCTCCTGTGTGGTGTAGTATATAGAGGATCTGTCAGCTCTCCTGTGTGGTGTAGTATATAGAGTATCTGTCAGCTCTCCTGTGTAGTGTAGTATATAGAGGATCTGTCGGCTCTCCTGTGTGGTGTAGTATATAGAGGATCTGTCGGCTCTCTTGTGTGGTGTAGTATATAGAGGATCTGTCAGCTCTCCTGTGTGGTGTAGTATATAGAGGATTTGTCAGCTCTCCTGTGTGGTGTAGTATATAGAGGATCTGTCAGCTCTCTTGTGTGGTGTAGTATATAGAGGATCGGTCGGCTCTCCTGTGTGGTATAGTATATAGAGGATCGGTCGGCTCTCCTGTGTGGTGTAGTATATAGAGGATCTGTCAGCTCTCTTGTGTGGTGTAGTATATAGAGGATCGGTCGGCTCTCCTGTGTGGTGTAGTATATAGAGGATCGGTCGGCTCTCCTGTGTGGTGTAGTATATAGAGGATGTGTCGGCTCTGCTGTGTGGTGTAGTATATAGAGGATCTGTCACCTCTCCTGTGTGGTGTAGTATATAGAGGATCTGTCACCTCTCCTGTGTGGTGTAGTATATAGAGGATCTGTCAGCTCTCCTGTGTGGTGTAGTATATAGAGGATCTGTCACCTCTCCTGTGTGGTGTAGTATATAGAGGATCTGTCACCTCTCCTGTGTGGTGTAGTATATAGAGGATCTGTCAGCTCTCCTGTGTGGTGTAGTATATAGAGGATCTGTCAGCTCTCCTGTGTGGTGTAGTATATAGAGGATCTGTCAGCTCTCCTGTGTGGTGTAGTATATAGAGGATCTGTCAGCTCTCCTGTGTGGTGT
This sequence comes from Phyllobates terribilis, assembly GCF_046119375.1. Lineage (NCBI taxonomy): Eukaryota > Metazoa > Chordata > Amphibia > Anura > Dendrobatidae > Phyllobates > Phyllobates terribilis. Next base: position 492,822,245 of record NW_027362764.1, on the reverse strand, counting down.
AGTATATAGAGGATCTGTCACCTCTCCTGTGTGGTGTAGTATATAGAGGATCTGTCACCTCTCCTGTGTGGTGTAGTATATAGAGGATCTGTCAGCTCTCCTGTGTGGTGTAGTATATAGAGGATCTGTCAGCTCTCCTGTGTGGTGTAGTATATAGAGTATCTGTCAGCTCTCCTGTGTAGTGTAGTATATAGAGGATCTGTCGGCTCTCCTGTGTGGTGTAGTATATAGAGGATCTGTCGGCTCTCTTGTGTGGTGTAGTATATAGAGGATCTGTCAGCTCTCCTGTGTGGTGTAGTATATAGAGGATTTGTCAGCTCTCCTGTGTGGTGTAGTATATAGAGGATCTGTCAGCTCTCTTGTGTGGTGTAGTATATAGAGGATCGGTCGGCTCTCGAGTGTGGTGTAGTATATAGAGGATCGGTCGGCTCTCCTGTGTGGTGTAGTATATAGAGGATCTGTCAGCTCTCTTGTGTGGTGTAGTATATAGAGGATCGGTCGGCTCTCCTGTGTGGTGTAGTATATAGAGGATCGGTCGGCTCTCTTGTGTGGTGTAGTATATAGAGGATCTGTCAGCTCTCCTGTGTGGTGTAGTATATAGAGGATCTGTCAGCTCTCCTGTGTGGTGTAGTATATAGAGGATCTGTCACCTCTCCTGTGTGGTGTAGTATATAGAGGATCTGTCAGCTCTCCTGTGTGGTGTAGTATATAGAGTATCTGTCAGCTCTCCTGTGTAGTGTAGTATATAGAGGATCTGTCGGCTCTCCTGTGTGGTGTAGTATATAGAGGATCTGTCGGCTCTCTTGTGTGGTGTAGTATATAGAGGATGTGTCAGCTCTCCTGTGTGGTGTAGTATATAGAGGATCTGTCAGCTCTCTTGTGTGGTGTAGTATATAGAGTATCTGTCAGCTCTCCTGTGTAGTGTAGTATATAGAGGATCTGTCGGCTCTCCTGTGTGGTGTAGTATATAGAGGATCTGTCAGCTCTCCTGTGTGGTGTAGTATATAGAGTATCTGTCAGCTCTCCTGTGTAGTGTAGTATATAGAGGATCTGTCGGCTCTCCTGTGTGGTGTAGTATATAGAGGATCTGTCGGCTCTCTTGTGTGGTGTAGTATATAGAGGATGTGTCAGCTCTCCTGTGTGGTGTAGTATATAGAGGATCTGTCGGCTCTCTTGTGTGGTGTAGTATATAGAGGATGTGTCAGCTCTCCTGTGTGGTGTAGTATATAGAGGATCTGTCAGCTCTCCTGTGTGGTGTAGTATATAGAGGATCTGTCAGCTCTCTTGTGTGGTGTAGTATATAGAGGATCGGTCGGCTCTCCTGTGTGGTGTAGTATATAGAGGATCGGTCGGCTCTCTTGTGTGGTGTAGTATATAGAGGATCTGTCAGCTCTCCTGTGTGGTGTAGTATATAGAGGATCTGTCAGCTCTCCTGTGTGGTGTAGTATATAGAGGATCTGTCACCTCTCCTGTGTGGTGTAGTATATAGAGGATCTGTCAGCTCTCCTGTGTGGTGTAGTATATAGAGTATCTGTCAGCTCTCCTGTGTAGTGTAGTATATAGAGGATCTGTCGGCTCTCCTGTGTGGTGTAGTATATAGAGGATCTGTCGGCTCTCTTGTGTGGTGTAGTATATAGAGGATCTGTCAGCTCTCCTGTGTGGTGTAGTATATAGAGGATTTGTCAGCTCTCCTGTGTGGTGTAGTATATAGAGGATCTGTCAGCTCTCTTGTGTGGTGTAGTATATAGAGGATCGGTCGGCTCTCCTGTGTGGTATAGTATATAGAGGATCGGTCGGCTCTCCTGTGTGGTGTAGTATATAGAGGATCTGTCAGCTCTCTTGTGTGGTGTAGTATATAGAGGATCGGTGGGCTCTCCTGTGTGGTGTAGTATATAGAGGATCGGTCGGCTCTGCTGTGTGGTGTAGTATATAGAGGATCTATCAGCTCTCTTGTGTGGTGTAGTATATAGAGGATCTGTCAGCTCTCCTGTGTGGTGTAGTATATAGAGGATCTGTCACCTCTCCTGTGTGGTGTAGTATATAGAGGATCTGTCAGCTCTCCTGTGTGGTGTAGTATATAGAGGATCTGTCACCTCTCCTGTGTGGTGTAGTATATAGAGGATCTGTCACCTCTCCTGTGTGGTGTAGTATATAGAGGATCTCTTCAGCTCTCCTGTGTGGTGTAGTATATAGAGGATCTGTCAGCTCTCCTGTGTGGTGTAGTATTTAGAGGATCTGTCAGCTCTCCTGTGTGGTGTAGTATATAGAGGATTTGTCGGCTCTCCTGTGTGGTGTAGTATATAGAGGATCTGTCACCTCTCCTGTGTGGTGTAGTATATAGAGGATCTGTCGGCTCTCCTGTGTGGTGTAGTATATAGAGGATCTGTCAGCTCTCCTGTGTGGTGTAGTATATAGAGGATCTATCAGCTCTCTTGTGTGGTGTAGCATATAGAGGATCTATCAGCTCTCCCGTGTGGTGTAGTATATAGAGGATCTGTCGGCTCTCTTGTGTGGTGTAGTATATAGAGGATCTGTCAGCTCTCCTGTGTGGTGTAGTATATAGAGGATTTGTCGGCTCTCTTGTGTGGTGTAGTATATAGAGGATGTGTCGGCTCTGCTGTGTGGTGTAGTATATAGAGGATCTGTCACCTCTCCTGTGTGGTGTAGTATATAGAGGATCTGTCAGCTCTCCTGTGTGGTGTAGTATATAGAGGATCTGTCAGCTCTCCTGTGTGGTGTAGTATATAGAGGATCTGTCAGCTCTCTTGTGTGGTGTAGTATATAGAGGATCGGTCGGCTCTCCTGTGTGGTATAGTATATAGAGGATCGGTCGGCTCTCCTGTGTGGTGTAGTATATAGAGGATCTGTCAGCTCTCTTGTGTGGTGTAGTATATAGAGGATCGGTCGGCTCTCCTGTGTGGTGTAGTATATAGAGGATCGGTCGGCTCTCCTGTGTGGTGTAGTATATAGAGGATGTGTCGGCTCTGCTGTGTGGTGTAGTATATAGAGGATCTGTCACCTCTCCTGTGTGGTGTAGTATATAGAGGATCTGTCAGCTCTCCTGTGTGGTGTAGTATATAGAGGATCTGTCACCTCTCCTGTGTGGTGTAGTATATAGAGGATCTGTCACCTCTCCTGTGTGGTGTAGTATATAGAGGATCTGTCAGCTCTCCTGTGTGGTGTAGTATATAGAGGATCTGTCAGCTCTCCTGTGTGGTGTAGTATATAGAGGATCTGTCAGCTCTCCTGTGTGGTGTAGTATATAGAGGATCTGTCAGCTCTCCTGTGTGGTGTAGTATATAGAGGATCTGTCACCTCTCCTGTGTGGTGTAGTATATAGAGGATCTGTCACCTCTCCTGTGTGGTGTAGTATATAGAGGATCTGTCAGCTCTCCTGTGTGGTGTAGTATATAGAGGATCTGTCAGCTCTCCTGTGTGGTGTAGTATATAGAGGATCTGTCAGCTCTCTTGTGTGGTGTAGTATATAGAGGATCGGTCGGCTCTCCTGTGTGGTATAGTATATAGAGGATCGGTCGGCTCTCCTGTGTGGTGTAGTATATAGAGGATCTGTCAGCTCTCTTGTGTGGTGTAGTATATAGAGGATCGGTCGGCTCTCCTGTGTGGTGTAGTATATAGAGGATCGGTCGGCTCTCCTGTGTGGTGTAGTATATAGAGGATGTGTCGGCTCTGCTGTGTGGTGTAGTATATAGAGGATCTGTCACCTCTCCTGTGTGGTGTAGTATATAGAGGATCTGTCACCTCTCCTGTGTGGTGTAGTATATAGAGGATCTGTCAGCTCTCCTGTGTGGTGTAGTATATAGAGGATCTGTCACCTCTCCTGTGTGGTGTAGTATATAGAGGATCTGTCACCTCTCCTGTGTGGTGTAGTATATAGAGGATCTCTTCAGCTCTCCTGTGTGGTGTAGTATATAGAGGATCTGTCAGCTCTCCTGTGTGGTGTAGTATTTAGAGGATCTGTCAGCTCTCCTGTGTGGTGTAGTATATAGAGGATTTGTCGGCTCTCCTGTGTGGTGTAGTATATAGAGGATCTGTCACCTCTCCTGTGTGGTGTAGTATATAGAGGATCTGTCGGCTCTCCTGTGTGGTGTAGTATATAGAGGATCTGTCAGCTCTCCTGTGTGGTGTAGTATATAGAGGATCTATCAGCTCTCTTGTGTGGTGTAGCATATAGAGGATCTATCAGCTCTCCCGTGTGGTGTAGTATATAGAGGATCTGTCGGCTCTCTTGTGTGGTGTAGTATATAGAGGATCTGTCAGCTCTCCTGTGTGGTGTAGTATATAGAGGATTTGTCGGCTCTCTTGTGTGGTGTAGTATATAGAGGATGTGTCGGCTCTGCTGTGTGGTGTAGTATATAGAGGATCTGTCAGCTCTCCTGTGTGGTGTAGTATATAGAGGATCTGTCAGCTCTCCTGTGTGGTGTAGTATATAGAGGATCTGTCACCTCTCCTGTGTGGTGTAGTATATAGAGGATCTGTCACCTCTCCTGTGTGGTGTAGTATATAGAGGATCTGTCGGCTCTCCTGTGTGGTGTAGTATATAGAGGATCTGTCAGCTCTCCTGTGTGGTGTAGTATATAGAGGATCTGTCACCTCTCCTGTGTGGTGTAGTATATAGAGGATCTGTCACCTCTCCTGTGTGGTGTAGTATATAGAGGATCTGTCAGCTCTCCTGTGTGGTGTAGTATATAGAGGATCTGTCAGCTCTCCTGTGTGGTGTAGTATATAGAGGATCTGTCAGCTCTCTTGTGTGGTGTAGTATATAGAGGATCGGTCGGCTCTCCTGTGTGGTATAGTATATAGAGGATCGGTCGGCTCTCCTGTGTGGTGTAGTATATAGAGGATCTGTCAGCTCTCTTGTGTGGTGTAGTATATAGAGGATCGGTCGGCTCTCCTGTGTGGTGTAGTATATAGAGGATCGGTCGGCTCTCCTGTGTGGTGTAGTATATAGAGGATGTGTCGGCTCTGCTGTGTGGTGTAGTATATAGAGGATCTGTCACCTCTCCTGTGTGGTGTAGTATATAGAGGATCTGTCACCCCTCCTGTGTGGTGTAGTATATAGAGGATCTGTCAGCTCTCCTGTGTGGTGTAGTATATAGAGGATCTGTCACCTCTCCTGTGTGGTGTAGTATATAGAGGATCTGTCACCTCTCCTGTGTGGTGCAGTATATAGAGGATCTCTTCAGCTCTCCTGTGTGGTGTAGTATATAGAGGATCTGTCAGCTCTCCTGTGTGGTGTAGTATTTAGAGGATCTGTCAGCTCTCCTGTGTGGTGTAGTATATAGAGGATTTGTCGGCTCTCCTGTGTGGTGTAGTATATAGAGGATCTGTCACCTCTCCTGTGTGGTGTAGTATATAGAGGATCTGTCGGCTCTCCTGTGTGGTGTAGTATATAGAGGATCTGTCAGCTCTCCTGTGTGGTGTAGTATATAGAGGATCTATCAGCTCTCTTGTGTGGTGTAGCATATAGAGGATCTATCAGCTCTCCCGTGTGGTGTAGTATATAGAGGATCTGTCGGCTCTCTTGTGTGGTGTAGTATATAGAGGATCTGTCAGCTCTCCTGTGTGGTGTAGTATATAGAGGATTTGTCGGCTCTCTTGTGTGGTGTAGTATATAGAGGATGTGTCGGCTCTGCTGTGTGGTGTAGTATATAGAGGATCTGTCAGCTCTCCTGTGTGGTGTAGTATATAGAGGATCTGTCAGCTCTCCTGTGTGGTGTAGTATATAGAGGATCTGTCACCTCTCCTGTGTGGTGTAGTATATAGAGGATCTGTCACCTCTCCTGTGTGGTGTAGTATATAGAGGATCTGTCGGCTCTCCTGTGTGGTGTAGTATATAGAGGATCTGTCACCCCTCCTGTGTGGTGTAGTATATAGAGGATCTGTCACCTCTCCTGTGTGGTGTATTATATAGAGGATGTGTCGGCTCTGCTGTGTGGTGTAGTATATAGAGGATCTATCAGCTCTCTTGTGTGGTGTAGTATATAGAGGATCTGTCAGCTCTCCTGTGTGGTGTAGTATATAGAGGATCTGTCACCTCTCCTGTGTGGTGTAGTATATAGAGGATCTGTCAGCTCTCCTGTGTGGTGTAGTATATAGAGGATCTGTCGGCTCTCCTGTGTGGTGTAGTATATAGAGGATCTGTCGGCTCTCCTGTGTGGTGTAGTATATAGAGGATCTGTCAGCTCTATTGCGTGGTGTAGTATATATACAGGATCTGTCAGCTCTCTTGTGTGGTGTAGTATATAGAGGATCTGTCAGCTCTCTTGTGTGGTGTAGTATATAGGGGATCTGTCAGCTCTCCTGTGTGGTGTATTATATAGAGGATCTGTCAGGTCTCCTGTGTGGTGTAGTATATAGAGGATCTGTCATCTCTCCTGTATGGTGTAGTATATAGAGGATCTGTCAGCTCTCCTGTGTAGTGTAGTATATAGAGGATCTGTCAGCTCTCCTGTGTGGTGTAGTATATAGAGGATCTGTCAGCTCTCCTGTGTAGTGTAGTATATAGAGGATCTGTCAGCTCTCCTGTGTGGTGTAGTATATAGAGGATTTGTCAGCTCTCCTGTGTGGTGTAGTATGTAGAGGATCGGTCGGCTCTCCTGTGTGGTGTAGTATATAGAGGATCTGTCAGCTCTCCTGTGTGGTGTAGTATATAGAGGATCTGTCGGCTCTCCTGTGTGGTGTAGTATATAGAGGATCTGTCAGCTCTATTGCGTGGTGTAGTATATATATAGAATCTGTCAGTTCTCCTGTGTGGTGTAGTATATAGAGGATCTGTCACCTCTCCTGTGTGGTGTAGTATATAGAGGATCTGTCGGCTCTCCTGTGTGGTGTAGTATATTGAGGATCTGTCAGCTTTCCTATGTGGTGTAGTATATAGAGGATCTGTCACCTCTCCTGTGTGGTGTAGTATATAGAGGATCTGTCACCTCTCCTGTGTGGTGTAGTATATAGAGAATGTGTCGGCTCTGCTGTGTGGTGTAGTATATAGAGGATCTATCAGCTCTCTTGTGTGGTGTAGTATATAGAGGATCTGTCAGCTCTCCTGTGTGGTGTAGTATATAGAGGATCTGTCAGCTCTCCTGTGTGGTGTAGTATATAGAGGATCTGTCAGCTCTCCTGTGTGGTGTAGTATATAGAGGATCTGTCAGCTCTATTGCGTGGTGTAGTATATAGAGGATCTGTCGGCTCTCCTGTGTGGTGTAGTATATTGAGGATCTGTCAGCTCTCCTGTGTGGTGTAGTATATTGAGGATCTGTCAGCTTTCCTATGTGGTGTAGTATATAGTGTATCTGTCGGCTCTCCTGTGTGGTGTAGTATATAGAGGATCTGTTGGCTCTCTTGTGTGGTGTAGTATATAGAGGATCTGTCACCTCTCCTGTGTGGTGTAGTATATAGAGGATGTGTCGGCTCTGCTGTGTAGTGTAGTATATAGAGGATCTGTCGGCTCTCTTGTGTGGTGTAGTATATAGAGGATCTGTCAGCTCTCCTGTGTGGTGTAGTATATAGAGGATCTGTCGGCTCTCCTGTGTGGTGTAGTATATAGAGGATTTGTCAGCTCTCCTGTGTGGTGTAGTATATAGAGGATCGGTCGGCTCTCCTGTGTGGTGTAGTATATAGAGGATCTGTCGGCTCTCCTGTGTGGTGTAGTATATAGAGGATCTGTCGGCTCTCCTGTGTGGTGTAGTATATAGAGGATCTGTCAGCTCCATTGCGTGGTGTAGTATATATACAGGATCTGTCAGTTCTCCTGTGTGGTGTAGTATATAGAGGATCTGTCACCTCTCCTGTGTGGTGTAGTATATAGAGGATCTGTCAGCTCTCCTGTGTGATGTAGTATATAGAGGATCTGTCAGCTCTGCTGTGTGGTGTAGTATATAGAGGATCTGTCAGCTCTCCTGTGTAGTGTAGTATATAGAGGATCTGTCAGCTCTCCTGTGTGGTGTAGTATATAGAGGATCTGTCAGCTCTCCTGTGTGGTGTAGTATATAGAGGATCTGTCGGCTCTCCTGTGTGGTGTAGTATATAGAGGATCTGTCACCTCTCCTGTGTGGTGTAGTATATAGAGGATCTGTCACCTCTCCTGTGTGGTGTAGTATATAGAGGATCTGTCAGCTCTCCTGTGGTGTAGTATATAGAGGATTTGTCGGCTCTCCTGTGTGGTGTAGTATATAGAGGATCTGTCAGCTCTATTGCGTGGTGTAGTATATATACAGGATCTGTCAGCTCTCTTGTGTGGTGTAGTATATAGAGGATCTGTCAGCTCTCTTGTGTGGTGTAGTATATAGAGGATGTGTCGGCTCTGCTGTGTGGTGTAGTATATAGAGGATCTATTTGCTCTCTTGTGTGGTGTAGTATATAGAGGATCTGTCAGCTCTCCTGTGTGGTGTAGTATATAGAGGATCTGTCAGCTCTCCTGTGTGGTGTAGTATATAGAGGATCTGTCACCTCTCCTGTGTGGTGTAGTATATAGAGGATCTGTCAGCTCTCCTGTGTGGTGTAGTATATAGAGTATCTGTCAGCTCTCCTGTGTAGTGTAGTATATAGAGGATCTGTCGGCTCTCCTGTGTGGTGTAGTATATAGAGGATCTGTCGGCTCTCTTGTGTGGTGTAGTATATAGAGGATCTGTCAGCTCTCCTGTGTGGTGTAGTATATAGAGGATTTGTCAGCTCTCCTGTGTGGTGTAGTATATAGAGGATCTGTCAGCTCTCTTGTGTGGTGTAGTATATAGAGGATCGGTCGGCTCTCGAGTGTGGTGTAGTATATAGAGGATCGGTCGGCTCTCCTGTGTGGTGTAGTATATAGAGGATCTGTCAGCTCTCTTGTGTGGTGTAGTATATAGAGGATCGGTCGGCTCTCCTGTGTGGTGTAGTATATAGAGGATCGGTCGGCTCTCTTGTGTGGTGTAGTATATAGAGGATCTGTCAGCTCTCCTGTGTGGTGTAGTATATAGAGGATCTGTCAGCTCTCCTGTATGGTGTAGTATATAGAGGATCTGTCACCTCTCCTGTGTGGTGTAGTATATAGAGGATCTGTCAGCTCTCCTGTGTGGTGTAGTATATAGAGTATCTGTCAGCTCTCCTGTGTAGTGTAGTATATAGAGGATCTGTCGGCTCTCCTGTGTGGTGTAGTATATAGAGGATCTGTCGGCTCTCTTGTGTGGTGTAGTATATAGAGGATGTGTCAGCTCTCCTGTGTGGTGTAGTATATAGAGGATCTGTCAGCTCTCTTGTGTGGTGTAGTATATAGAGTATCTGTCAGCTCTCCTGTGTAGTGTAGTATATAGAGGATCTGTCGGCTCTCCTGTGTGGTGTAGTATATAGAGGATCTGTCAGCTCTCCTGTGTGGTGTAGTATATAGAGTATCTGTCAGCTCTCCTGTGTAGTGTAGTATATAGAGGATCTGTCGGCTCTCCTGTGTGGTGTAGTATATAGAGGATCTGTCGGCTCTCTTGTGTGGTGTAGTATATAGAGGATGTGTCAGCTCTCCTGTGTGGTGTAGTATATAGAGGATCTGTCGGCTCTCTTGTGTGGTGTAGTATATAGAGGATGTGTCAGCTCTCCTGTGTGGTGTAGTATATAGAGGATCTGTCAGCTCTCCTGTGTGGTGTAGTATATAGAGGATCTGTCAGCTCTCTTGTGTGGTGTAGTATATAGAGGATCGGTCGGCTCTCCTGTGTGGTGTAGTATATAGAGGATCGGTCGGCTCTCTTGTGTGGTGTAGTATATAGAGGATCTGTCAGCTCTCCTGTGTGGTGTAGTATATAGAGGATCTGTCAGCTCTCCTGTGTGGTGTAGTATATAGAGGATCTGTCACCTCTCCTGTGTGGTGTAGTATACAGAGGATCTGTCAGCTCTCCTGTGTGGTGTAGTATATAGAGTATCTGTCAGCTCTCCTGTGTAGTGTAGTATATAGAGGATCTGTCGGCTCTCCTGTGTGGTGTAGTATATAGAGGATCTGTCGGCTCTCTTGTGTGGTGTAGTATATAGAGGATCTGTCAGCTCTCCTGTGTGGTGTAGTATATAGAGGATTTGTCAGCTCTCCTGTGTGGTGTAGTATATAGAGGATCTGTCAGCTCTCTTGTGTGGTGTAGTATATAGAGGATCGGTCGGCTCTCCTGTGTGGTATAGTATATAGAGGATCGGTCGGCTCTCCTGTGTGGTGTAGTATATAGAGGATCTGTCAGCTCTCTTGTGTGGTGTAGTATATAGAGGATCGGTCGGCTCTCCTGTGTGGTGTAGTATATAGAGGATCGGTCGGCTCTCCTGTGTGGTGTAGTATATAGAGGATGTGTCGGCTCTGCTGTGTGGTGTAGTATATAGAGGATCTGTCACCTCTCCTGTGTGGTGTAGTATATAGAGGATCTGTCACCTCTCCTGTGTGGTGTAGTATATAGAGGATGTGTCGGCTCTGCTGTGTGGTGTAGTATATAGAGGATCTGTCACCTCTCCTGTGTGGTGTAGTATATAGAGGATCTGTCACCTCTCCTGTGTGGTGTAGTATATAGAGGATCTGTCAGCTCTCCTGTGTGGTGTAGTATATAGAGGATCTGTCACCTCTCCTGTGTGGTGTAGTATATAGAGGATCTGTCACCTCTCCTGTGTAGTGTAGTATATAGAGGATCGGTCGGCTCTCCTGTGTGGAGTAGTATATAAAGGATGTGTCAGCTCTCCTGTGTGGTGTAGTATATAGAGGATCTGTCGGCTCTCCTGTGTGGTGTAGTATATAGAGGATCTGTCAGCTCTCCTGTGTGGTGTAGTATATAGAGGATCTGTCAGCTCTCCTGTGTGGTGTAGTATATAGAGGATCTGTCAGCTCTCCTGTGTGGTGTAGTATATAGAGGATCTGTCAGCTCTCCTGTGTGGTGTAGTATATAGAGGATCTGTCAGCTCTCCTGTGTGGTGTAGTATATAGAGGATCTGTCACCTCTCCTGTGTGGTGTAGTATATAGAGGATCTGTCACCTCTCCTGTGTGGTGTAGTATATAGAGGATCTGTCAGCTCTCCTGTGTGGTGTAGTATATAGAGGATCTGTCAGCTCTCCTGTGTGGTGTAGTATATAGAGTATCTGTCAGCTCTCCTGTGTAGTGTAGTATATAGAGGATCTGTCGGCTCTGCTGTGTGGTGTAGTATATAGAGGATCTGTCAGCTCTCCTGTGTGGTGTAGTATATAGAGGATCTGTCAGCTCTCCTGTGTGGTGTAGTATATAGAGGATCTGTCACCTCTCCTGTGTGGTGTAGTATATAGAGGATCTGTCACCTCTCCTGTGTGGTGTAGTATATAGAGGATATGTCAGCTCTCCTGTGTGGTGTAGTATATAGAGGATCTGTCACCTCTCCTGTGTGGTGTAGTATATAGAGGATCTGTCAGCTCTCCTGTGTGGTGTAGTATATAGAGGATCTGTCAGCTCTCCTGTGTGGTGTAGTATATACAGGATCTGTCAGTTCTCCTGTGTGGTGTAGTATATAGAGGATCTGTCAGCTCTCCTGTGTGGTGTAGTATATAGAGGATCTGTCGGCTCTCCTGTGTGGTGTAGTATATAGAGGATCTGTCGGCTCTCTTGTGTGGTGTAGTATATAGAGGATCTGTCAGCTCTCCTGTGTGGTGTAGTATATAGAGGATTTGTCAGCTCTCCTGTGTGGTGTAGTATATAGAGGATCTGTCACCTCTCCTGTGTGGTGTAGTATATAGAGGATGTGTCGGCTCTGCTGTGTAGTGTAGTATATAGAGGATCTGTCGGCTCTCTTGTGTGGTGTAGTATATAGAGGATCTGTCAGCTCTCCTGTGTGGTGTAGTATATAGAGGATCTGTCGGCTCTCCTGTGTGGTGTAGTATATAGAGGATTTGTCAGCTCTCCTGTGTGGTGTAGTATATAGAGGATCGGTCGGCTCTCCTGTGTGGTGTAGTATATAGAGGATCTGTCGGCTCTCCTGTGTGGTGTAGTATATAGAGGATCTGTCGGCTCTCCTGTGTGGTGTAGTATATAGAGGATCTGTCAGCTCCATTGCGTGGTGTAGTATATATACAGGATCTGTCAGTTCTCCTGTGTGGTGTAGTATATAGAGGATCTGTCACCTCTCCTGTGTGGTGTAGTATATAGAGGATCTGTCAGCTCTCCTGTGTGATGTAGTATATAGAGGATCTGTCAGCTCTGCTGTGTGGTGTAGTATATAGAGGATCTGTCAGCTCTCCTGTGTAGTGTAGTATATAGAGGATCTGTCAGCTCTCCTGTGTGGTGTAGTATATAGAGGATCTGTCAGCTCTCCTGTGTGGTGTAGTATATAGAGGATCTGTCGGCTCTCCTGTGTGGTGTAGTATATAGAGGATCTGTCACCTCTCCTGTGTGGTGTAGTATATAGAGGATCTGTCACCTCTCCTGTGTGGTGTAGTATATAGAGGATCTGTCAGCTCTCCTGTGGTGTAGTATATAGAGGATTTGTCGGCTCTCCTGTGTGGTGTAGTATATAGAGGATCTGTCAGCTCTATTGCGTGGTGTAGTATATATACAGGATCTGTCAGCTCTCTTGTGTGGTGTAGTATATAGAGGATCTGTCAGCTCTCTTGTGTGGTGTAGTATATAGAGGATGTGTCGGCTCTGCTGTGTGGTGTAGTATATAGAGGATCTATTTGCTCTCTTGTGTGGTGTAGTATATAGAGGATCTGTCAGCTCTCCTGTGTGGTGTAGTATATAGAGGATCTGTCAGCTCTCCTGTGTGGTGTAGTATATAGAGGATCTGTCACCTCTCCTGTGTGGTGTAGTATATAGAGGATCTGTCAGCTCTCCTGTGTGGTGTAGTATATAGAGTATCTGTCAGCTCTCCTGTGTAGTGTAGTATATAGAGGATCTGTCGGCTCTCCTGTGTGGTGTAGTATATAGAGGATCTGTCGGCTCTCTTGTGTGGTGTAGTATATAGAGGATCTGTCAGCTCTCCTGTGTGGTGTAGTATATAGAGGATTTGTCAGCTCTCCTGTGTGGTGTAGTATATAGAGGATCTGTCAGCTCTCTTGTGTGGTGTAGTATATAGAGGATCGGTCGGCTCTCGAGTGTGGTGTTGTATATAGAGGATCGGTCGGCTCTCCTGTGTGGTGTAGTATATAGAGGATCTGTCAGCTCTCTTGTGTGGTGTAGTATATAGAGGATCGGTCGGCTCTCCTGTGTGGTGTAGTATATAGAGGATCGGTCGGCTCTCTTGTGTGGTGTAGTATATAGAGGATCTGTCAGCTCTCCTGTGTGGTGTAGTATATAGAGGATCTGTCAGCTCTCCTGTATGGTGTAGTATATAGAGGATCTGTCACCTCTCCTGTGTGGTGTAGTATATAGAGGATCTGTCAGCTCTCCTGTGTGGTGTAGTATATAGAGTATCTGTCAGCTCTCCTGTGTAGTGTAGTATATAGAGGATCTGTCGGCTCTCCTGTGTGGTGTAGTATATAGAGGATCTGTCGGCTCTCTTGTGTGGTGTAGTATATAGAGGATGTGTCAGCTCTCCTGTGTGGTGTAGTATATAGAGGATCTGTCAGCTCTCTTGTGTGGTGTAGTATATAGAGTATCTGTCAGCTCTCCTGTGTAGTGTAGTATATAGAGGATCTGTCGGCTCTCCTGTGTGGTGTAGTATATAGAGGATCTGTCAGCTCTCCTGTGTGGTGTAGTATATAGAGTATCTGTCAGCTCTCCTGTGTAGTGTAGTATATAGAGGATCTGTCGGCTCTCCTGTGTGGTGTAGTATATAGAGGATCTGTCGGCTCTCTTGTGTGGTGTAGTATATAGAGGATGTGTCAGCTCTCCTGTGTGGTGTAGTATATAGAGGATCTGTCGGCTCTCTTGTGTGGTGTAGTATATAGAGGATGTGTCAGCTCTCCTGTGTGGTGTAGTATATAGAGGATCTGTCAGCTCTCCTGTGTGGTGTAGTATATAGAGGATCTGTCAGCTCTCTTGTGTGGTGTAGTATATAGAGGATCGGTCGGCTCTCCTGTGTGGTGTAGTATATAGAGGATCGGTCGGCTCTCTTGTGTGGTGTAGTATATAGAGGATCTGTCAGCTCTCCTGTGTGGTGTAGTATATAGAGGATCTGTCAGCTCTCCTGTGTGGTGTAGTATATAGAGGATCTGTCACCTCTCCTGTGTGGTGTAGTATACAGAGGATCTGTCAGCTCTCCTGTGTGGTGTAGTATATAGAGTATCTGTCAGCTCTCCTGTGTAGTGTAGTATATAGAGGATCTGTCGGCTCTCCTGTGTGGTGTAGTATATAGAGGATCTGTCGGCTCTCTTGTGTGGTGTAGTATATAGAGGATCTGTCAGCTCTCCTGTGTGGTGTAGTATATAGAGGATTTGTCAGCTCTCCTGTGTGGTGTAGTATATAGAGGATCTGTCAGCTCTCTTGTGTGGTGTAGTATATAGAGGATCGGTCGGCTCTCCTGTGTGGTATAGTATATAGAGGATCGGTCGGCTCTCCTGTGTGGTGTAGTATATAGAGGATCTGTCAGCTCTCTTGTGTGGTGTAGTATATAGAGGATCGGTCGGCTCTCCTGTGTGGTGTAGTATATAGAGGATCGGTCGGCTCTCCTGTGTGGTGTAGTATATAGAGGATGTGTCGGCTCTGCTGTGTGGTGTAGTATATAGAGGATCTGTCACCTCTCCTGTGTGGTGTAGTATATAGAGGATCTGTCACCTCTCCTGTGTGGTGTAGTATATAGAGGATGTGTCGGCTCTGCTGTGTGGTGTAGTATATAGAGGATCTGTCACCTCTCCTGTGTGGTGTAGTATATAGAGGATCTGTCACCTCTCCTGTGTGGTGTAGTATATAGAGGATCTGTCAGCTCTCCTGTGTGGTGTAGTATATAGAGGATCTGTCACCTCTCCTGTGTGGTGTAGTATATAGAGGATCTGTCACCTCTCCTGTGTAGTGTAGTATATAGAGGATCGGTCGGCTCTCCTGTGTGGTGTAGTATATAAAGGATGTGTCAGCTCTCCTGTGTGGTGTAGTATATAGAGGATCTGTCGGCTCTCCTGTGTGGTGTAGTATATAGAGGATCTGTCAGCTCTCCTGTGTGGTGTAGTATATAGAGGATCTGTCAGCTCTCCTGTGTGGTGTAGTATATAGAGGATCTGTCAGCTCTCCTGTGTGGTGTAGTATATAGAGGATCTGTCAGCTCTCCTGTGTGGTGT